>NC_046663.1:131014680-131016369 GCF_010883055.1 Belonocnema kinseyi
GAGTACGCAGCCTTATCCTTGCATGCGGGGCTCTACGAGGATGGACGAACCCCTTTCCCTAGCTTCTCGTGGGAACAACAATGACAACACCAAACATAGTTGCAGTAAGTGCGGTTCAAAACAACAGAATGCGCAGGGCTCCTGACAATGGGTCGGCCAACAATGCCGACCAATCTAAAGCTGGGGGAGCAAATAAAAATGGATTCGATGCGATGGATCGGCAGGATTTCGTGACCTTTGGGTGGACGGAGCAACTGAATCACGACTTGCTAAACTGCTACGATGCGAGTGTGGCCCGTGAACGGGGTTACATGGCACGGCTGCATGCTCTGTGGTGCGAGAAATACCCTGAGCTATTGCACTTTTCGCAGCAACGTCTGCGAAACCATGCTGAACTACTCCGTAAAAGGGGCTATGTAAGCGGAACGCCTACTCTACCACAGCTAGAACAAGCCGGCAACAAAGAAAGAGAGGCTGCACTAAGACCAACCGCAGGCAGGCATCCAATAGATGAAGAGCGATGCTTTACGACCCGGAGAAACATCAACACCAAGGTTTCTCTCAAGCCTAAATATCTGGCTGAAATGGATGACGAGCTTCGTGGACATTTTTCCGGTGAATGCGACCTCTGGGCTATCAATTATTGTGTGTATAATGCAGCGAGAGCTGCATCTGGCAGGAATTTTACCGCTAAGGTTCGAAAGTTTGCGCGCGAACTCCGGACCCGTTATCACACACTTAACAAGTCAAAGCTGCTGACCATCAGGCAGCATATTGTTGAAAGAATACGGACAATATCTGACGCTAAGAGAAGTCTAGAGCGGAGGGAGAGGTGGGTCAGAGAAAATCAACAGTTTCTCTCTGACCCATCTCGACTCTTCCAAGACGCTCCAGTTACTGTCGAACACCCACCCAAACCAGAGGAGTTCGAATTATTTTGCAGAGAAGTCTACGAAGTTCAGCATGAACTGGACGAAGACTCAGAAAATATAAATAGCTTCAAGGAGTTATGTGCTGCCCTCATAACACCTAATAAAGAATGCCCACCCATCACTACCGAGGAGGTCAAAAAAGGATTAAGAGGAATGAAGAACTATTCCGCACCGGGACCAGATTGTATCAAAACCTTCTGGTGGAAGAAGTTTTCTTCAACCCATCAGCATTTGGCCCGTATTTTCACCTCATATTTGAAGTCAGAAGAGCCGATTCCAGAGTGGTTGGTGGAAGGGCGCACAATACTCCTGCCGAAAATAGGCAACTTAGCTGACCCAAAGAACTACAGACCAATAACTTGTCTGAACACGCTTTATAAGATATTCACAGCTATCCTAAATGATAGGATTGTTCGGGAAATTGAACCTGTGTGACAAGAAATGTATGAACAACGAGGCTCAAAGAAAGGCGTAGCCGGATGTCGGGAGAACCTGCTTATCGATAGATGTGTCTGCAAAGATGCAGCATTCTACCAGCGTGACCTATCGATGGCCTGGATTGATTATCGGAAAGCTTTCGATTCTACATCCCATAGACTTATCATCTGACTTTTGGAAATCTTAAAGGTTCATCCAGTCCACATCTTCTGAGAAAGAGTTTAGAGCGGTAATCAAACATTTTCATTTAAAGGGTTTAACTCCATATGAGATAAAAAATGAATTGGACTCAGTTCATGGCACATCTGCCCCTGCCTTA
>NC_046663.1:131016469-131045398 GCF_010883055.1 Belonocnema kinseyi
GTCTCCACTCCTGACCCTTACCGCATCTATGTGTAATATCTTTGGCCATAGTTATTATTCCGTCATTGGAGCTATAATGGCAGCCGAGCTTTGGCAGAAATTTTTCCGACTATAGGACAATGCTGGGCCGTATGTGACTTTGCACTTGGGGTGGTTCAGAATCGGAGTAGATTTGCTTCGATTTTAGTTTCTGTTTCGTTTAGGCTCGTAAATCTCCGCTTTTAAGGGCATGCTCTGCGCGAATCACGCAACTAAACCAGGCCCCACTTATAATTTTTTTTGCTCACATGGAAAAAATAAACTTAAAAGAAATAGGAAATAATTTGGGAAATGGTAAATAAATGTCAAACGATAGTGTGTGGCCATGCACAGAGTTGAGGGAAGAAAAGATTTGTATAAACTAATAACATAATATTATAACATCGAGCATGATAGGCCGATGCTCTGCTGATGCAATCTTATCGTGGTCAGCTATTTACTACGAGTACCGGCGCAAGTTTGTCCACTTGCGATCTTTTCAGTGCAGGATAAAGTCAACTCGAGGCCCTGAGGCGCAACTTTGCTTAGGGCCCCTGGATATATAGATCAGGTAAAGAGAAGGATTATAATACTTAAAAAAAATGGAAAACTACCATTTTTGTTTCGATTAAAAAAAAATTAAATCTAAACTCAAAATGCTTTTATTACAATATAACAGACAAAAAAAAAATTGTGCGATTCTTGTACAGAAGTCACACATATACTTTTTTGTTGTTGCAATTTTAAATACTTTCAGAACCAATATGCATGGAAGCAATATTGCAGATAAGAATATTCTTATCACGTGACATGGCGTTAATTTAGTCTCAGTTTACTTATTATCTAATACTTTTAAATTAAAATTATGAAAATATTATGATTGACTAAAATAGCCTCGTCACGTGATATACAGCCCGTTACAGTGCAGCACTTTACAACAGGCAAGGGTGAATGCAAGGGGGGGTTTTGGGGTGTTCAGCCCCCCCCCCACCTAATGTGCACAAACTTGTTTAATTTTAAGTTGAATTTCAGCATTATGTAAAATTTAAACGGATCACTTGTACTGCGCGTACAAATTTTTGGTACCTTTTAGTAAAAACTGCTGCTGTAACAATAGGCTGACAGTACTGCTATTATCTTATTTTTATTATTATACAATACCGTGTCAACTCATACGCATGCAAAAATGTATGGTTGATTAGAATATTCTGAAACACAGGAGATCGACATACAATATACGTTAGGCTCAATCCCAAGATCTCATTACCTACAGCTATTGTCTGACGTACTCAATCCTGTGGACTCAAAAGTATGGGTGAAAATCTACGATTTATGACCAGTAATTGGCTGGTTACAAGAAGCACGTAGCCCTTTTCTTATAGAGGGGAAATAAGTAGTAAATTCTTACAAAATACTGAAATTTTCTACCTAAAAAGACGAATTTTAAACAAAACAGTTGAATTTTGAACCAAAACGACGACGTTTTAACAATATTGTTGAATTTTTAACCAATCAGTTGCATTTTTACGTAAGAAAGATGCAATTTCTACTAAGACATATCAATTTTCAAACCAAAATCAACGTCTCTAAGACGTCCAATATATTAAAGATGACCTAAAGTCGTCTTAAAGACATAGACGTTCTCGGGACATTTTTCCTACTGGCATTAGACGCTTTAAGAGCATACCTAGGATGTACAAAGGACATGTTAGAAATTAGGTCTTAGGGATATCATAAATACGTTTCTAGGACATCCTTAATTTTTTTCCTACTGGAAGTAGTTAAATTTTCGACCAAAAAGGATAACTTTTTAACAAAGTTATTAAATTTTCAGACAAATAACAAAATGTATAGCCAACTATATATTCCTAAGGAAGCAACTACGAAATAAAAGATAAATATAAATTTAAGGCAAATAAATTACCAGAAAGATTATTATATCATTTTCCGTATTCAACTTCTCATTTAACTTGACATAATTTTTCGCTGACTAGTATATCATTAAATAAAAATTTATTCAGGCTTGCTACAGTATCCTAATTTCTAAAGTTTAATATGTATAAAACGAAACATACACCTACAAGATTAGTAATGTTAATGCGAAAAAAAATTGTTTCTAAATAAATTTTGAACACTTTTCACTTAACTTTTCAAATCCAAAAGATAAATGTGAAACCTATAAGCAACACATTATTAATTAAAATTATGAGTCTTCAACAAAAATATGAATTGTTACCCAAATAGTTAGTTGAATTTTCAACCCAAAAGATTAATTTTCTACCAAGAAAAGACTCGTTTTCAACAAAGTACATGAATTTTAATCTAAAAATATCAATTCTCAACAAAAATTATAATCGTTAAAATGTTAGAAAAATAAATGTTTAAACACGAAAGAAACTAATTTGGAGGAAAATAGTTTGTTTTTTCACAAAAAAAAAAAAATGATTCTTTAACCAAAAATAGAAGAATTAAACTTTTAGTCAAAAGATAATTAAATTTACATACAAAAACTAGAATAGTTCTACTTGCACGTCAAAAATTAAGTTTTAAACAACAAAAAAAGAGTTTTCAATCAAATTAATTAATTTTGAACTAAAAATACACCTTTTCCAGCAAATATGGTATTGCTACATCTTCAATTAAAATATGAACTTTCTACTGGTACATACACACACACACACACACCGATTGATTAATTGATTACAGCTGGTTTAGAGTAAGATTGAATGTTTTCGTGCAGGCCTTAGACCTACCAAAAGTATTAACACTGTGTCACACTTTTTTAAGGAATGAAACTAATATAGTACTATTTGGAAAAATGACGCAATAAATACACTATTTTTTCACAATTAACCGCTAATCTATTCAAGTTCGATTTCCAAATTTTTAAACATTACTAATTCAATTGTTATATTTTTCAATTCTGACATCATTCCGTTCACAATTCTTTATGCAAAAATCTTCTACTTTAAAAATTGTCCATTCTATATTTTTATTTCCGTTTAAAGAATTTTAGAATGTAATCTTAAACAATCAAATAATTAAAAATTAAAAGTGTTTTGAAATGCAAATTTCTGAGAAAACCCATTGTTAGTTTATCAAATGCAAATGGAAATATTTTTAAAACAAAGCAATAATTAATTTAGTAAAACGATTCTAAATCCGTTCAAAATTAAGAATTTCCAGATTTTACCGTTATAAATTAAACCTATTAATTTTGCAATTCTTAGTCATTAAACAAAATGGAAACATCCCATTAAAATTTAACAAACTACATAATCTTAACTCAAAAATGACTTCATTATAATTTATTTGTAATTAAAACCTTTTATAAAATTTAAAATATTGTTTCAGTCTAGAATATTCAATTTTCAATCCATTCAATTTCAAATTTTTAAATTAAAAACAAAAAATAATTATCTAATATTTAGCAATATTTGACTATTTATTTATGACGAATAAATTAAAACCAATTATTGAATATCAAACAATTTGAAACTGAACTGTTTGAGAAAAAAGCGTTGAATCGTTGAAATTTCGAAGAGGTTTTAAATTTTACACGTTTCAATTTCGATTGATTTTTTTTAGTGGTTAATTTTTAAGTAAAATTGTTGATTTTTAGTGCTTAAATAGCAATTGAACACTTATTATTAGTAAAAAAATTTGGAGTAATTTTAAGAGGTGTTTAGAAGTTTTCAAGAGATTCAAAGTTAATTAAAAACTTAAAATCATTTCACATAATTCAAACGAAATTTGTACCGACAAGATTGTGCTATTCGTACTAATTTCAGTGCAAATAGCCACATCATAATTTTAAAAATTGTAGATTTTTGCAGATTTATAAAAAAAATAGAAACTTTTTAAGAATTGTGAAAAGCAAAAAAATTCTTTCCATTCAAAGAAAAAACAAGTTTTCAATTAAATACCGATTTTTTAAAAAACAAATTAATTTTTAATTAGAATGATAAATCTTATACATATAAAAATAATTTCTAACAAAAGAGCTTGATTTCCAACCCTGTAATTTCATTTTCAACCTGAAAGATATTTTTTTTCACTGAAATGATTAATATTTTGACAGAATACTTGAATTTGTGAACGAAAAGAAGAATTTTTTAACAAAGAGATTTACTTTCTAAGAAAAATATGATTTTCTACAAAAATATCGATTTTTGAACAAAATGCGTGAATCTCTAATGAAATAGTCGAGTTTTTAAAAAATAAAGACAATCTATCAATAAAATGGAAAAATTCAACTCTTTAGCTAAACTTTTTTTCATTTTCAGTACAGAAAAATAATCTACAAATTAAAGCACTCAAAATGGAATCCTTAAATTGTCAACTTTTGAAATTAAAGATTAAATGTTTTTTAATGCAAAAATGTTGTATTTCATTGCTCAATAATGTATACGTAAAAAATCAAAGGCAATAACAAATTTCAATTGAACATTCAGATAAGCGGCAAGAATTTTACATTTTTTTAAATAATCAGTTGAAAGATTCAAATTTAATTCTAAAAGTATAAATCCGTGTTATAATTTTGAATATTCTAGAATAAAGAATCAATGAACTTTAAAGTTTTCAAAATTGTATCATTTTGAACAATTTTTAGCTAGAAACGTTAGAAATTGAAAAATTAAATTCTTTTAAACTAAAAATATCCTTGAAAAGCTTCAAAATTTTATTTTAAAATATTGAAAAATCTATTAGTTTTTTTAATTTATTCAACGTTATAATTATTCTTGAAATTTGTTTAGAACGTCTAAATATCTTTTGAAATTAACAGCGTTTTTTCTACAATTTTAAGAAAATCTCGCAAATTGAAAAAGACTTCTTAAAATCTTTAACATTTATTTTATAAAATGTTGGAAATATTTTTAAATCTTTAATTTTTTAAAATACCATTCCAGAATGAAAAATTGTTTTTAGTTTTTCTACGAATCTGATAAAATGTTTTTATTTTTCTGAATTTGCACCGAAATTGGTACGAATAGCAGAATCTTGGCGGTACAAACTTCGTTTGATATATGTGAAATGATTTCAAGTTTTTAATTAACTTTGAGTCTCTTCAAAACTTCTAAATACCTCTTAAAATTTTTGAAATTTTTTCTACTAATAATAAATGTTCAATTGCTATTTAAGCACTAAAAATCAACAATTCCACTTAAAAATTAAGCATTTAAAAAAAATAACAATCAAAATTGAAACGTGTAAAATTTAAAACCTCGAAATTTCAACGATTCAAGGCTTTCTTTCTCAAACAGTTCACTTTCAAATTGTTTAATTTTTAATGCTTGGTTTTGATTCATTCGTCATAAATAAATACTCAAATATTGCTCAATATTTAATAATTATTTTTTGTTCTTAATCAAAACATTTCAAATTGAATGGATTGAAAATTGAATATTCTTTACTGAAACAATATTTTAAATTTAGTAAAAGCATTGAATTACAAATAAATTATTATGAAGTTATGTTTAATTTAAAATTAGTTTGTAAAATTTGAATGGGATGTTTCTATTTTTGCAATGACTAAGACTTTCGAAATAAATAGGTTTAATTTTTAACGGTAAAATGTGGAAATTCTAAATTTTGAACTCTGGTATAAAATTAATGTTTTCTTGAAAATTTAACCATTTGATTACCATTTTGTATTTCATTATTTTGTATGAAATTTTTCAAAAAAGTACTTATTAAAATAGTCTAACTCCTTAAAAAAAGTGTGTAAGGTTGTCAATAGTTTAGTGAATCTGAGGCCTGTACAATAATACAACAATCAATCTTACCCTAGCCTAGCTGTAATCCAGTGGTCCGGTTGGAGGATTAACTTCCGGTTCAGAAACGATAGTGCCGACCTTGACGAGTTCCTGATAAACGCTGTAAATAATGTCTCTCAGATTATTGGAACTTTCAGGTACATAACCGCCGGCTTCTTCGACAGTGGTGTTTTTAGAAAATGGCAGTTTCCACATTGCTCTTCGTGAACGATCCAGCGTGTTTAAATTAAACATCGGACTTGAACATACTAGCACAGGTTCCCATACAGCATGAAATTCATCCCTGGATAATCATTTCAGTCGATTGCGACTCCTTCCTGAGCTCCATTCGAGGCTTTTGGAATAATGTTGTTCAACTCGTTTGACATTCCTCCTGATCGAGAAACGTAGACAATGCTGAAAATTATAAGCAACAATTAAGAAAAAAAACGTTATCGCGCAGTTGATAGAGTTATGCTAACTTTCTGCGCAGCGATAAATACCATATAACTCTATTGCGCATCTACAACTAACATTTAAACCTACTACGAATCTGTAAGTATCATTTAAATCAGTGGTGTCAGAACGCGGATATCTCTGGCATACGTAGTACGCTGGGGCGGTACCTATTTCAGTAGCCAATAGGAAGTTAGCGGTAACTTTTAAATGCGGATATAAGCACTTGATTATTTTTCAGCAGAATTCAAATTCAAATTATTTTTTTGCTGCTGGAAAATTTGGAGTATTACTCAGGGTTTAAATAACAATAAATAATTGTTATAAAATAAGATCTGAAATGAAAAATTTATTAAAGATTGTGCCAGCAGCCACAATAAAATATGTGATGTGTTGTCTGATTAAACAAAAAACAATCTACTCGCAGTATCGCACTTACAATAGTCAAATTATCGTTAAATACTTATGAATAATCAAAAGTACTCTTGCATATCGGTTATATAAAATATTTTTCTTTTATCAAGCATCATCATTTTATTTTCCTTATTGTAATTCTGCTGAAAAATAATAAAGTGCAAATTCGCGCATTTAAAAGTTCCCGTCAACTTGCCATTGAATACCGAAATAGGTGCCGCCCCAGCGTACTGCGCATGCCAGAGATATCCGCCTTCTGACACCACTGATTTAAATCAACTGTGCATCTATTAGTACCGTGACGTTCTCAGGTTTAAACAATCGAACAAATAATCAAAAAATTATTCCATTCAAAGTAATAAAAACTGAACTGCGAATGAAAGCAGTCAAAGTGAAATTCTTGAATTTTAAAGTTTGAAAATTTTAGTTAAAATTTGTTTCATTCAACGATTGTGTATTTAAATTCTAAATAATTTCCACGTATAAAATGAAAGCTACTAACACTTTTCAAATGAACAATTTTAAATTAAATGCAGTTAAGTTGCACATTTAAAAATGTTAAACACTTATAAATATTGTAAAGTTCAATGATTCAGATTCAGTTCCAAAAATATAAATCGACGTTATCATTTTTAATGCTTAAAATTGAAGAAACAATCAATGGATTCAAAAATGTTTAAAATTATACCATTTTAAGCAATTTTAAATTCTGATTCCAGCTCCGAAGTAGTTAAAATTGAAAATTCCCCATTTAAATCCGAAATGTTCATTATTTTCTAAAAATTCTCTGTTCAAATCTAGAATTTTTATTCTCCTCCAAAATTTTCGATTTTAGCTAATTGTAATAATTACAATTTTTTATGAAATTCCCTGTTCCAATTCATAATTTAAACTTTTTTCTAAAACACTGCGTTTGACTAGAGGATCAGAATTTGATTTGAAAAATTCAATTTTCCATTAGGAATAGTCATTCTCTTGGATAAATTCCATTTCCAGCTCGAAATTGATTAAAAATTTAACTTTTTTAGTTCAAATCCCAAATTTCAATCCTTTAAGAAAATTCTTAATTTCAACTCAAAAATAACATTCTTTCAAAAAAATTCGGACTCAAATCAAGAATTTTAATTCTCTTTGAAAATTCTCCATTTCAACTAAGAGTTATAATTTTTTAGTAAAATTCTCTGTTTTAATTTATCGTTTAAATTTTGTTAAAAAATACCTCGTTTCAACTCACAATTATATTCTGTTTAAAAATGCATTTTCCCAGTTAGAATCATTATTGGAAAAAGTTCCTGTTCCCATAAAGAATTTTGTTCAGTTCCGAAAATCTCCAGTACTAGCTCGGAATTTGTTAAAAATTTTCCAATTTTCGGTTCCAAGTCTGCATTATTATTATTCTGGATAAATGACAGTTCCAACTATAAATATATAAAAATTAAAAATTACATTTTCAAATAAAAAGTGAAATTATTTTAAAACAACATCTATATGTTCTACATGTTTTACATTTTTTCAAATTATTTTTTTGTTTATTTCTGCCAAATTAAAGAAATTTTCTTAAAGTCTTCCGCATTTATTTCTTACAATTTTGTAAATCTTTAAAAATATTTTTTAATATTTTCTTGAAATAAGTTTATTAAAGTAAAAAATCATTTTCAATTTTTCTGGGAAATGCTTTTTATTCTTCTGAATCCTGTCAAAATTCTTAAAAAGCTTATAAATTTGTTGTTTGAAGTATGCCAGAACCTATATTTTGTTTTAAATTATAGCGTGGACTATTTGCAAGCAATTTTATTACGATTAGTCGGATTTTTTCGGTACACGTAAACACTTTGTTTTACTTATTGGAAATCATTTCAAATTTAAAAGTAATTTTTACTTCTTTCAAATCTTCTAAATATCTCTTTAAATTTAATTTAAAAATTAAATTTGGTTAAATAGAACAATTAAAATTAAAATTAAAACTTAAATTACAATTACACGAATAATTGAGTGTTTTTCTGTCCTTTCTTTTAATGAAAAGAAGTAAAAATTATATTTGTATTTTCTACAATACATTTGAGAATTCTTAAAATGCTTCTACATTTTTTGTACCATTTTTTTACTAATAGCCGGACTTTGTTGGTACATGAAGACACTTCGTTTCAATTATTTAAAATAATTAAAAAATTTTAATTAATTTTTTATTTGTTTAACTAATAAGACTTTCCAATTGAAACAGTTTAATTTTTAACGTTAAAATCTGTAAATTCTAAAATTGTAAATCATTCCGAATCGTCTTGTAAAATAAATTATTAAGTTGTTAAAAATTTAAAATCTAAAATGGAGAAATTTCAAAATGAAAGATTTTCGAATTATGTATTTTAAACTGAATGATATCATAGTTAAAACATATCACACTTTAACTATTAAAAGAACGCTTAAAATCGAATTTGGAAAGATCTTTTATTATAAGAAATTTGGTAAAACTCATGACAGAAATAAAAATTCACTATCACTTCCCGGTTTTGCTCGGTCTCATAAAATTCCCGGTAAATTTTCGGTTTTCCAGGTTTCCCTGAATTGTGATAAAATAGCGTCTTTAGTTAAGGTTAAACAGGACGGCTTGATCAGAAAATCAGTATATTATACCACTTCTCACCCCCTTCAACCTGTCATTTCCCCCAATAATAATACAGTTTAATTTAAATTAATTTTCTTTCGAAAACCGGGTTCCTACATAATACGTATTTCAAAAACACGGTTGCTACATAATGCGAATTTCAAAATATGCTAACTTTTCTCTGGCCAACTTTACACTTTCCCTAAACTTTATTTATATTATTTTCAAAGAAAATCGTCAAATTTTCTACCAAAGAAATGAATTTTCAAACAAAATTTGACTACTTAAAATATGAATTTTAAGTAGAAAAAGTTAAGATTCAACCAAATAATTGAATTCTGAACATAAAAAGACGAATTCTCCACAAAGTAAGCCGATTTTCAATTGAAATTATGATTTTTGAATTGTTCAAATAACTTTTGCAGAGTCAAGATTTTTATCTAAGTAATTCAGCACAATCTGCACAATTTGTTAATTATTTTGAATGCTTTCGTTAGTTCCGAGGCCTAAAATAACGTCTAAAAATTAATTTCAAAAACTCTTTATCTCAGACATAACCTCAAAATGAACTGAAGCAGGTAAACCGACAAATTGTATTTATTTCGATGAAATCAAAAGAAAATGATAATATAGATAAGATATCCAATAATTTTTTAATTGAGGTGATTGCTTCCTTATAAGAATAAACGAATTGATGACTATATACCCTTGTGTCGTCTACAACAAGTTGTTTGCCTGTCAATGGGTGTTCATAAAATTTTAATCTCGTTCCTGCGTCTGTAAAAGAAAAATATTTATTGTTTGATAATCGCACAGATTAAACCACCTCTATTAATTTGACAAGAAAATAACAAATATGACGTAAGCCCACACCTCACGCTGTTACCAGAAATGTGACTTTTGTCTACTGTGCAGGACAAAGCGCAGGGTGTGCGTAAATGGCTTCAGTCACAGCACGTTTTTTTTAAACGTTTTATTTTGAAGATAATATTTTTTAGTAGCAGCCAGTCGCTAGATTTCAGATTTGAAGATTCTTCTCTTTGTATGAGAATTTAACTTTTTTAGTAAATGTTAATTTTTTTCTTAAATTAATGAAGTGAGCATTTACCTATTCTACTTTTTGGTTGAAAATTGATTTTCTTTATTTGAAAAATCGAACTTTTGGTTAAAAACTAGTATATTTTATTGTATTTATTACTTGGAAATTTATTTCGTTGCTAGAAATTTTTTCTTTTTTTTAAACTAATCTTTTTGGTTAAACACTCATTTGGTTTGTATTGAAAAATCAACTGTCACGTTAAAACTCTTTTTGTTTGGGTACAAAATTAATTGTTTATCTGAACATTTAATTCTTACATTTTTGGTAGAAAATTCGTCTATTTTAAATATACATAGTAATACAATTTTCACATAAAAAATACCTTTTTTTAGTTAAAAATAATTTTTGTTTTTGTTCAAAACTCAACTATTTAGTTGAAACTCCTTTTTTTGGCTAAAAATAATTTTTAAAATGCATTCTTTTGGCTAAAAATTTAACTATATGTGACGTGCGCTGTTGAAGAGGGGCTTACTCTGAAAAGTGAGATTTTTTAGGCGAGCGGTCGAAGTCGAGACGATAGATGCGACTTTTAGGAGAGCGGGAAGTATCACGAAAGCTTCCCTCTCCACTTACCACTACACGCTCGCGCATATAGTGGCGTTGCGTACGCGTTTCCCGGTGAGGTATATATGAGACGTGGAAATGTAGTGGTGAGTGGTGGGAGGTGTTTCACGGGAACTCGAGCTCTCGAGCGAAAGCCCGATTTCTTGGGTACCTAACAATTCAATTATTATCAACACTAGACTATTATGTGCGCGCGCTTACCTTTATACTAATTTTTATCATTTACTCGATTTTCTAATAAAAATTTATTTGTTAAAATTTTCTGAACACTTCTATTCTTGTTTACATATTACGTAACGTTATTTTAAACACTTTTACTTTCCCAAACCCTAACTGCAGTTACGTAACATTTTTTTTTAGTTTGTAAAACTTAATAGACGTTTTTTAAATAAAAACAGATTTATTCACCCATTTATTCACGTGGTTTTTATTATTTATTTATTTAAACATATTTCATATGTGTCAAAAAAAGTATGTGGAAGATTTAAAAAATAAATATTTTATTTCACAAGATTTTACAAATTTTCAGAAAAATTTAAGCCTTTTCAAAAGATATTTAGGGCTCTTATAATTTCAGAAGAAATGATAAATATTCCATAAATTTTCGGAAATGCTTCCAAGGTTTAAAATATTTTTAATCTATGCAAAGCCTCTTGAATCTGTTTACGAAGTCAACCAAAAATGTATATCCGATGACTGTTTTCTATTTTGCTGCGTAAATTTGCAAGATTTATTAATTATTGAAAGAATTTCAATTGAAAAATGAAGAGTTTGGTTTTCTTTCTACGAGTAGGCTTTATTTTTTACCATCATTAACTAAGAATATCTTTCCGATGATTTTTTTTTCTCTGATGCTTTGAAAATCTACAATTATTAATTATTTCAAAAATGTTCATAAACGTATTTATAGCGTGGCTATTTTTCAAGGAAGAAGCATAATTTACGAGAATTATTAATTATTAATTATTGAAAGAAGTTTCATAAAAAGTTTTGAGTTTGGATATTTTTCAACGAATAGGGTCAGTTTTTTTTACTAAGTTTTAGTTACAATGCAGCTACATACGAGTTTGCTGGAAGTACTCGCATTTGCCCAAACATTTGGTCAGATGAGAGGAAAACTGCATAAGACCACCTCCCGAGTTCAGTCGGGTTTTTAAAATTCGAGTACACAACCCGGTCTTTCGTTGTGCATCGTACCCATGGGTACCATATACAAATGAAAGATCGGGTTTCGAAGTCGTGTATAAATAGAAGTTATTAAAGTAAAAATGATTGTCGTGGTATTTTCTTGAACTCAATTTTCAACTAGAATAATTATAAGTAAATTAGTAAGAGCTTCTAGTTATCTTAGAAAATTACATCCAAGAAAGTATTTAAGATTTCAAAAAATTACCAAAATTTTAAACAAAAATTAGAAACTTTTAAGGTAGTTTTTTTTTAATTTTGCAGGTTTAATTAAGAGTTTTATGAGAAACTAAAATAAATTTGAGAAATGTTTGGAAATAAAACAAACAAAAAAAATAGTTTTTAATTTGAAAAGATTCCAACCAAATTTTAACGAAAATGTAGACTTGTGAAGATCTTAAAACAAAATTTTGGAGTAAATAAAAATTGAAAAATTATTACTTCAGAAAAAAATTGGATTAGGTTAAAAGATATACTCGTACAGTAGTTTTAAGAGATTCAAAAATAATTTAAATAGTTTAAGTTAAAGAAAGTATATATGTTTGAAGATTGATCGTTGAGAACTCACCAGTAAAATTTCATTGGAAGAAATTACATTTAAAAAAATGTATAAAAATTATGTAATTATTCAACAAAAAGTAGCATAGGATACCGATTTGAGAAAAGTAGACATCTCTGGCTCAATTTTTATAAATGTTGAAAATAAACAATAAATAATTGTTAAAATAATTACCTAATGTTTTTAGAAAAATTGACTACACCAAAAAATGACAAAATATTGCCGTTCAATCAGAAAATCCGATTATTTTTTACATTTTTTGGGAATAAATAATTGTTAAAGTATATTACATTTGCTTAAGCAATTGAAAATGGCTCAAGAAGTCATGGTTAATATCTCAATTGTCCATTAGTAATTATTTGTATGAACAAGACAACGAAAATTGCTAAAAAGTAAAAATAATACGTAAAAATGTAGTATTTTTATGTCATATTTGAGGCGCAGCGAGAAGGGTGGTTTCGAAATAAAATTTATTAGTATGGTTTTATTGCTTGAATGCCGTAGAAACTCCTCTTCAATCCCTAAAAAGTTTGGCACGTTTCGACGAAACCATGGAACATGAGTTTAGTTTTTTGAAAATTGAAAATTTCTCTATGTTAATTAAATGGGATTTTGAAGTGCCCGGTGGTACGTGTTAATATTTGAATTTCGAAAAACGAATTACTACCTTTTTTCTTTCTCCGAGTGGGTTCTTGCCCTCTAGAGTGAAAAAAAATGCAATGCATTTTTGACCACCCTAGTGTCTATACTTTATAATCTTATATCCATACTCTTTAGTCTATACTATCTCTTTGGTTCGTCTACAGTGGTCTCTCCTCCACGCGATTTGACCCGATCCGAACCGAAGACGAGCGGGTGATGGTGAAGGGAGGCAGAAAATGAACCAAGTTAAAATTTCAGTTTCTGAAGAACAGAGATGTATACCATGAGGCCCAGGGCCGAGTTTGATGGCGCGGCACCCCTTGCCACCGCAGTTAATGAATATTAATTTAACATACGAAAGAATTGTCAACAAATATTTATTGAGTAGAAGTAATTTGAAAAAATAAGTTTTACCACGCAGAAGAGAATTGCAATTCATACATAATATTGAAGAAAGTGTGATGAATGAGAGTTATTTTAATTTCTTTACCAAGTTTTTGCATTTTTATTTATTGAGGAGCTCGTCGCGTCAGCAGATTAATATGGGAATTTTCAATTTTTACATTCTCATCATAATTATAAAGTATTAGTTTTATGTAGATCTGTCTGTGTTGTTATCTTTGTCGTCTATATGCCGTGTAACGTTTGAAAGACTCATCTTATTGGATTGAACGGCTATACATAGTTATAGGAAACTCGAACATTTTGTACTTACGACTTTTTTCGATAAAAAGAAAATTATCAGATTTATAGCATTTTCAAAATCAAAAAAAAAAAAAATAAACGAAAATGAACATTTTAAAGCAGAAAACGCACGATATAAAAAAGTGGAAGAGAGGGGTAAGTTGATTTTTGAAGGCCATAGAGGATTATCATAACAACTTATTGAGTTTTTTTTCGAAAATCGAAAATTCAAAATTTGAGTTTAACTTCTAACTTACAGAATGTTCAGTTAAAATGTAATTTGTCAATTTTTAAAGTTTCTAGTTAAAAATTGCTTGAAATAATAAAATTTTGAAATTTTGAAATTTTTAAAGTTGATTAATTGATTCTCTAATCAAATGATAACGAAAATGATAACGTGGATTTATATTTTTGGAATTAAATGTGACTCTTGGCACTCTATAATTGATAAAAGTTCAAAATTTTTTTCAACTCGAAAAAAAGTGTATAAAGGCTGTAATTTGAATAATTTTGTGATTTTGAAAGACTAGGGGTGGTTTTAAATATCTTTTCCGGTGGCATTTACCCCACCGTATCCGTATCTGCATTACATTTTAGGTTGTTTACCCTTACAAAAGATTTTACCCGGAGATTTTTTTAGAATACTCACTTTTATGCTTTGCTGAACTAACTGCGCTACTTTTCCGTTCATTTGAACGTTCGGAATTTCAGGCACATAAAAAAAAATCATTGTTTTTTTTCATTTTTTGTGCCCCCCCCCCCAAAAAAAAAGAACGTTTGTAATGTTTGAAGGAAATTGCAGATTAAAAAAACAAAATATTTGTATATTCTTTAAAATGAACCCAAGGTGACCTTTTTTTATAGAGCCCTTTTAATGTTATAAAATTTGTTTGAAAAAAAAACTTTTTCAACGCTGAATATCTCGGAATCTATGCATTATACACAAAAGCTCCAGGAAGAAGTAGTATTTGTTTTTGTATTTTTTACATGTAAAATAAGTATTTGTGAAGAAAAAATAATTTCAGGTAGATTTTATTTATTTATTTTTTACCATTTTATTTATTTTTTAATTCATGTTTTCTAACTTTTATACACGAAAGAATATAGTTAGCATTTTTGTAACTATACTATATAAGGTATAAAAGTTAGAAAATATCAATTTAAAAAAATTGAAATAATGAAATAATTTAAAACTGGATTAATTGAAGGGTGTGCGGTCTAAATCTTTTAACTGACATTTTTTTCGAAATTGATTCTTTTTTATTTTCCGGAACATTTTTTATATGCACTTAATATTTGGCAAACAAAGCGGCAAATTTCCTTTTATTTATTTTTTTTGTTTAATGGATTTTCGAAAGTCGCGGTTTGTTATTTACTGCACAAGTGAGCGGAACGATTTTCCTTCGCCGTGTAAAATTTCCGAAATGTCAGTTACGCGGACCCTTCAATTGATATTTTAAAGAATTTGATGTTTCTCTGCTGTGTCTTATCTCAAACAATGAAAAGGTCGCGGGAGGCCAAAAACCATCTGCTCGACATTGGCTGTCGCATTTTTTTTCACGAACAAACCTCCACCCTGTGACGATTTGCTTATTACATTTCCGACTCTCTCGCAAACTTAACTTAGAATTTTCATGGGTGTCCCCTGCCCTCCTTAAAGGGATCTTGATGGTTGTCGTAAAATTTTCAATAAAAAAATGTATAAATATATTATAAAAATATATTACTTAATATAATAAAAATATACATAAAGATAAATTCCTTTGTATAACACTTACCTGATTTTATGAAACTTCTTCCTCGACAGAGCTTTTTGGCACGTTTGAGGCCATCCGCTCTATCGTCGACGATAGACTTCACTATTTCCCATTATATATGCACTGTTCGAATTTAATGCACAAAAAAGGCAATAAAAGAAACATTTAGGACGTTGTAACGCTTTATTATAGCTCAATTTCTACAACGAGATATATAGTGATAATGTCCAGTATAGAAATGAACGCGAGTCGGGAACTAACACTTCGATTCTGCGATTGGTTTTTAAAGCAATATCACCAGCAGGTGGTGTCCTTTGAATCCGTCGATCACGTTGTAATTCAAAAATTGGGGAATCGGTCATTCTCTTAAAGTGTCGCGCTTTTCAGTATTACCAGATTAGTGGCATTTTCTCCCTCGCTCTAATACCATATGACGTTACTTGCCTGAGAGCGAGTGAGAGATCGCTTGTGTTTGCCATAAATCACCGACCAACAGCAACGAAACGCAGAACGCAGTGAACCAGAACAAAGAAAAATGGATAAATGAGGTGAGTGCCAATTTTTATTCCATGCTTGTAAATAATTATAAAACTGCTATTTATAATTTCATTCTATAAATACCTATTTATAAGTTAATTTTATAAATAGCTATTTATAATATAATGTAACATTTCAAGTTTATTGGTAAAGAATGGTAAGCATCCCACCCTCTTTTTTATTCAAATCTTCTCAAAAATTATCATCGCCATTTTGTTTCAAATGATTGTTTCATTTAAATCTGTCGTAATATGAGATAGGCAAGTTTTCTTAAGATTTGTGGAAATATGTGAAATAACGTTCTGTTTCACTAAATTTATTTTAGGACTCCATTTCAAAAGATTTTTAGAAATTCCGAAAGATTTCCAAAATTGTCAAAAAAAATCTGAATAAATTTAAGAGATATATTTATAATTTTCAAAGTTTTGAAGAGATTAACAATATTTTAAAACTTTGAAAAGTTTATAAGCTATTGCTAAATTTCACGGTACATATTTATCCTAACATTTATAAGCATTCTGCAAAATAAAAAAATGCTAAGAAAGTTTATAGATACTCTTTCGACTTATATGGAATATTTAAAAATCTTTTTGAATTTTTCAGAGAAACAAAGGAAAATTTTATTTATACTACTTTGAAACAAATATACAAAGAAAGCAGGATGATAAATAGTTATTAGACATTTTTATTTTCCATTAGATATCATTTTTCTAATCAAATTATAATTTTCCTAGATTTTTTTATATGACTAAAAGATATTTGTTTGATGAAAATTCAACAATTTTGCTGAGAGATCCTCTTTTTTGGTTTAAAATTTAAATCTTGAAAAATTTTTGTTTCTATAAAAGTAATCTTCTTGATAGAAAGTTTATGTTTATGTTTGAGAAACAACTTTTTTGTGGAAAATTCATGTTTTTTTCGGTTCAAAAATTAGACTCTTCTTGTTGAAAATTTGTCTTTATTAGAAAATGTTTACACTTTTCTAGTTGTATTTTTAACTAGAAAATGTATGCATTTTCTGCATAAGAAGAATTTTTTACAAGAATATTTTAATTTTTGTACCCGAAAATATGAATTTTCCACAAAAAAGTTGATTCTCAACCATATACATAAACTTTCTGTCAAGAAGCTTACTTTTATACAAATAAAATTTTTAAAAAAGTTACGTTTTTAAACAAAACTTTCTAATAATTTTTTTTATTTTACAGGATGTTTAAAAATGTTAGGAAAAATTTTTATTGTTAAATTTGCAATCATTTAAAAATTTTTCAAAGTTTTAAAATATTGTCAATCTCTTCAAAACTTCGAGAATTCTCAAATATCTCTTAAATTTAGACGAATTGTTCCGAAAAATGTCTTGACATCTTCTTCATTAAAAAATCTAAATTTTATTAAGATTTTTTTGAAATTGTTTTAAAATCATTTCTGAAGATGTTTAAAAACTTCTAAGTTAAAAATAAAATCAGCAAATCTTTCAGATTATTTTTTGACAATTTTGGAAATCTTTTGGAATTTTTAAAAATCTTTTTAAATGTAGTCCTCAAATACATTTTTTAAAATAAAAAGTTATTTAATATTTTTCAACAACACTTACGAAATTTTTTGTTGTCTATTGAAACTTAAAAATTCTTACATAGCTTCAAAGTTGTCGGTTGTAAATCTTCAAAAATCTACATTTTTTTAATTTATTAGATTCATTTTGACTTTAAAATTATTTTCTTATCTTTTCATAACTTTGGAAATCTTTTGCAATGTATTAAAATCATGTTAAATGTTCTCTTAAAACTAATTTCTCCAGATGAAGAATACTTTTAATACATATTTGTTCAAATTTCCAATCATTTTCAATTTGCGGGGCAAAATCATTTTGAAAACAAAATGAAAGTTTTTAATAATTATCTACTTTCTTATTTTGTAGGGTTGTATAAATATAATTTTCCTTGGAATCTTGAGGAAATTTAAAAGTATTTTTGAATTTTTCAGATATTTCAAATCAAAATTAACAAAAAAATCATTTTTATTCAAATAGTTCATTTTTTAAACAAAAAAGATAAATTCTCAAAACAATTGAACAATTGAAAATAATTTGAAATGTGACCAAATATGTTTTAAAAGTATTCTTTATCTTGAAAAATTAATTTGAAGAGAATATTATTTACGGAATAAAAACTTTAATTCTTCTTACAGCAAATTCGTTTGAAATACCTGAAAATTCTAAAAGTATTGTTAAATTTCCTCAAGATTCTTAGAAAAATTGTATTTATATAACTACAGAAATATGAAAGTAAATAATAATTCAAAACTTTCATTTTGCTTTCAAAACTATTTTGCCCGGAAAATTGAAAATAATTCGATATTTAAACAAATATGCATTAAAAGTATTCTTTATCTTGAAAAATTATTTGAATAGAATATTTAACAAGATTTTAAAGCATTCCAAAAGATGTCCGAAGATTTGAAATAATAACAATAATGAATGAAAATTAATATATATAAAAAGTAGAGTTTTTAAGGTTTAGAACAAATAACTTCGAGGCTATCTATGAAGTTTGAAGTTTCAAAAGAATACACAAATTTTCTAAAGATTTGTGGGAGAAATTTAAATAATTTTTTCTTTCACAAAATTTACTTTAGGACTATATTTAAAAAGATCTTTGACAATTTCAAAAATTTCTAAAATTGTGAAAAAATAATATTTAAGATTTTAATTTTTTTTTAATTTAGAAGTTTTAAAGCAAAAATAACGTCAATAAGCTTTCAAAATTTTTTAAATATAATGTACATTTTCTAAAATTTAAAAACACAATTTTGAAGCTTTTTCAAAATCTTAGAAAGTTTCAAGATAAACAATTTTTTCAAAATTTCCTGAGAATATTTAAAGTGGTTATTTATTTCAAAAAAGTAATGTAAAAAGATTATAAAACATTACGAAAGATTTCCAAAATTATGAAAACCGATTCCGGAAGATTTCAAGTTATTTTTAGAAATAATTTCAGTAATTTTAAGACATATTTCAGAAGTTTTGAAAAGATAAAAAATACTTCAAAAATTTAAAAAGTGTATAAGCTATTATTAAATTTTTTCCAAGCTTCGAAAAGTCCTACATGTTTTTCACATTACAATTTTTTCCTAAAATCTTTTAAAATATTGTAAAATTAAAAAATTATTGGAAAGTTTCTATATACTGTTTCGAAATACATTAAATGTTCAAAAATCTTTATACATTTTCTAAAAGGTACAAAGAAAAATTATATTTATATAATTTTAAAGCAAATAAACAAAGAAACTTAGAAAATAAATAGTTATAAGATATTTTTATTTTGTATTAAAAACTATTGTTCTATTGAAATTATAATTTGCCTACATTCTTTTTTCCATAACTGAAAGCTATTTTTCGGTAGGTAATTCAAAATTTATGCTGTACTCATGTCGGAATCCTCGTCAGTGACTTATTTCTAAACAAAACCAAAATTTAAATTTTCAGTAGTATTCGTTCGATACTATGTCAGAATTAAGAAAAAATATATCAATTAATTTCTATGTACCTTTTTGCTGTCACACAGTCACTTAAGCCACTTTAAGTCACTTTTGAGTTACTTTCTTAAGAAGTAGTAACTATAAGGCACTGTTCCATAGGAAAAGGTCATTTCACAATTTTGAGACCTTTTAAGCTCCACCCCATTATTGCTGATGAGATTGTGTGTGTGTGTGTGTGTGTGTGTGTGCAGGTTGTGGAATAATGTATAGTTTCAAAACTCCATTTAATATTGAAGTTTAAGTAATTTTAGTTCGTGATTTTTCTGTTTTCTAGTTCCTATCGTAAATCATTGTGGAATACAAATATGGCATTTGTGTTAACGGTTTGTATGATTAGTAAAAGTTATCCTGGAAATTGTGACTTTGGTATTCACCACTAAATTGAGCACTATAATTTTATCTAATCCTGTCAATAAAATCCGATTAAATACTCGTATAGAATTAATTAAATCGAAATTAGTTTTATTTACTTTTTCGTTTAAAATAAGTCACTTTTAGTCACTTTTTGGTTCAAAATTAGTTACTTTTAGTCACTTTTTAGCTCAAATTAGTCACTTTTTCCACTTTTTTCACTTTTTTGAGGTACATTAGTCAGTGGCAGCCCTGAATATAAAATAAGTTTTCGAATATTATAGAAATAAATGATATGAGTGAAATCTTATCATTGGTGATTAATTGCAAATAATTCGCATTAAAACATAAACGAATTAACTGAAGAATTATCTAATGTAAAAAAGATCACGAATAGTTCGAATACTGGTTTACAAAATAGCTTTTGGTTATCCGTAATTTTTCTAATCTCATCAGTTTTTTGAATAAAACATAAAAAACTATCTTTCAATATGATTACTAACCTTAGCAATTGTGTAAGAAAATCATCACATCCACTATTGCATTAATAACATTCATTGTCGAACACTGCAGATAAATTTAATTTTTCCTTGTTTTCTTGACAAACACATATATTGTAATTACCGTGACTGGTTGCTGTTGTCAATGTTGGAATACGACAATTTTAGTTGGGGAAGTGCATAGCAGAGCTGCGAGAGTGCAGTGACATTTAAAGGGAAGTTCGCAAATTTGAACTTTTGAGGCTTTCCTGTATTTTTCTTTTAAATTATTGTTACTAAGGGATATTGATTTATTGCTTTTTGTTGTTTTGAAATGTTTTGTGATTATGAGAATTGTTTTTTTTTCTGAAATAAACCCTTATAAAAAGAAGAAAGTTTTTAAATGTCTGTTCTTTGATTGATAGTATTTGTTGCGCTCGCAAACAAATCATTTCTAGTAACATACGCTTCCTGTAGTTAACAGTTTTGTCAATGATTTTAGTCAGTTGAAAATTGAATTTGTGATCTTCATAACAGGATTTTTTAGTTAATGTGGTCCATTTTAAAGGTGGTTTATATACGTCTTTTGTGTGTTCATGGATTCTGAATTTAATCGGACGTTTTGTTGTACCAATGTAGAAGAAGTCACAACCAGAACAAGGAATTTTGTAAACTACATTTTTGCTGTCAAGTGCAGGGATGGGATATTTTTTTGATTTGAAAATTCATGATATTTCATTCACATTACGGAAGCCGTCCGTTTTACATCCAAAGGTTATTATTTCTTATTGAGATTCTTTGATTTTCGTATGTTTTGAAAATGGAAATCTTTGTGAGAAAGAACGGTACTCCAGCCTATAAGGTTGTTGATAACATCTATTTTATATTTCATAAGGTGATGTGAGAAAAAATTAAGAACTCTATCTGAGGTAGTAGGTTTTGTGTATCAGTTGGTTTTTAAACTGTCATTCTTGCGAATAATCACTACGTCTAGAAAACACATTTGATTGTTAGTTTGTTTCTCGAGGGTGAATTTCGATTTATTATTGCGACCTTCCCTTTAAATGTCACTGCACTCTAAGCTCTAATATGCACTTCTCCCACTAAAATTTAAATCTGCATCGCCCAGTTCACATAATACCTTTAGATTTACAAAAAGCAGTCGTTTTCCAAAATTGACAAAAGAGGTGTTTGTCAAGAAAACGAGAAAAAATTAAATTAAAGTTATCTGCAGTACTCCGCAATGTTCAATATTTAAATTTAATTGATAAAATTATATTTGTTTTGTCAACGACATTGTATCGAATGCATACTACTGAAAATGTAAATTTTGGTTTTGTTTGGAAATAAATCACTGAAGAGGACTCGCATATGAGTCGAAACGTTTAATTAAAAAACAGTTTTTTTATTACTGAGCCCTAAAGTCCATGCGAAGGAACATCAACTCATTTAATACCAGAGGGGCCAATACAATTCCCCATCATGAATTTAAAAATATATTGTAACAAGAATATCGAAGGATCTTCCATCCTCCCCACTCGTCGAGTCCTAAAAGGAGGGACCCGTATCCACTGTTTCCCTTGTACGGGTTGTCAGTCCATTTTGTACCCTTGACCGGTAAAGGTCTGTTATAATAAAGAATTCCTGCAATCTAGTTAAGCCACAATAAAGAGTATTTAAAAGTGATTCTTCTGACCCGTTACAAAATTGGCGATCCTGCCAGGATAGGAGTACACGATTCTTGTTCCCAACCTAGTTTACTATTAGACTACATTTTAACCGAGAAAATAATTGGAAGTGCTAAAAGAGCAATCCGGCACTACCCTATAAATAGCTACGACGATCTTTACAGCGCTTTAAAAACAAATTTAGCTACTACAACCACTCTGGAAACGTGTCGTGGTAAGCTTGAAACAATCCGGAAAAATCACGATTCAGTACAGTTTTATAATCAAAAATTTAGTAGCACGTATAATGAATTGATTTATACAATTCAATTAGAATTTTCGTCCGGAATAGAGCGGAAATTAGCTCTTCAAAATTAGCTCTTCAAATCTGCCACAAAGAGACA
Organism: Belonocnema kinseyi; assembly: GCF_010883055.1. Taxonomy (NCBI): domain Eukaryota; kingdom Metazoa; phylum Arthropoda; class Insecta; order Hymenoptera; family Cynipidae; genus Belonocnema; species Belonocnema kinseyi. Next base: position 131,039,181 of record NC_046663.1, read on the forward strand.
AGTTATGAACCTACACGATGACATTAGCCATCAAGTGCGGCCCTTGAAACCCAAAAGTTTGAAACAAGCTTTACAGGAAGCCTTGGAAGCAGAAGTGTGGTGCAGAGAACGTTCGCGAACGAAAGTTCTAATACCACCTCGACCAGTACAACCAAGTGTTCTCAGACTACCCATGAGGAACATACCGGTACCTACGGCCCGAAATCAACAGCCACAAATGCGAAATCAACCCTCCGATTGTCCGAACCACGAACTACCTTCACAACATAGGATGCAAATGACTTGTAACTTCTGTAAGAAACCGGGCCATTTGGAGAGACAATGCTATGCGAAATCAAAACAGCAGGGTTTTCGAAATGGAACATCTCAGAGAAGACCGCCAGAAATCAGAAATATACAAGAGATGTAAGATCTACAAGACCCATTAGAATGTTACAAAGTGACACCACAGGAACAGGACGAAATCGAACGCTACGAAGAATCTGCAGAGTTTCTGCAATCAGCGGACGATTACAATCCATACATGGAAAGCATTCGGATGGATGTACCTATAGATTACTAGTAGATTCAGGAGCCTTTATCAATCTCATTAAACATTCTGAAGTACCCGTAGAAAGAATACCATTTGAGATAAGAAAACGTTTTGCCATGGGGAGAGATATTAATTATTCTTATCAAGCAGTAAGAATACCATACTTAGAGAAGTTGCATTTATTTCACATAATTGATGATTATTTCCCCTTACTAGAAGAAGGTATTATCGGCCGACAATTCTTTAATGCATTTAATAAATATCAGATAACTAAAGATTTCCTTTATCTTGATAACAAAAAATTACCCCTTTATGAAGACGGAACATTTGTTTCGGGAAAAACAGCACAGATTACTCGGATCAAAGTGGTAGAAAAGAATCAAAATGTCTATATAGAAAATCACGACTCAATCCCGGACGGCATTTACAAAATTGAGAATCAAGAATTAGTTGTACCCTTATATAATTATGAAAAAACCCCCTTAAAAATACCAAGCTGTTTGAAGTATGATAAAATAGATCAAATTAAAGAAAAAAGTAGAGTCAGTGTCACTAGTTCAGAAGGAAATCAGGCAAAACGGATACCAGATCTATTGAACAAAACGAGATTGGGCCACATAGAAGAAAAAGAACGTCCTTATTTATGGAAAATGGTAGCAGGATACAGTGACATTTTTAACCTTGAAGGAGACCCTTTTCCATGTACCGATTTAGTAGAACATGAAATAATTTTGAAAACCGGAAAGATAGTAAATTTTAAATCTTATCGTCCTCCCTAATGTCACAAAGAAGAAATAAAAACACAAATGCAGGACTTGAAAGAAAAAGGCGTCATACGTGATTCAAATTACTCTTTAATTCGCCGATTTGGGTGGTCCCAAAAAAGGAAGACGCGTCTGGCAAAAAGAAATGGCGCATAGTAATCGATTTTAGAAAGATAAACGAGGACACGGAACAAGAGGCATATCCGTTACCTAACATTGAGGACATTTTAGATCAATTAGGGGATGCAAAATTCTTTTCTGCCTTCGACCTCAGCTCAGGGTTTCACCAAATCCCAATGAGTGAAACATCAAAGAACTACACGGCTTTCTCGTCATCTGAAGGTCAGTTTGAGTTTAATAGATTACCATTCGGTCTCAAAAATGGGCCTGCCACGTTTCAAAGGATGATGGACAACGCCTTGAGAGGATTAGTAGGAAAGCAATGTTTTGTTTATCTCGATGACATTGTCGTATTTAGGTCAACCTTGAAAGAGCATAATGAGAATTTAATAAAGTTATTTGAAAGACTAAGGAAGACAGGGTTGAAACTAGAGCTCGATAAGTGCGAGTATCTACGTCCAGAACTCGAATACTTGGGACATCTCATAACCAAGGATGGAGTGAAACCTAACCCTGTAAAAATACAAGCGGTGCGTGATTATAAATCGACACAGAATGTCACACAAGTTCAGAGTTTTTTGGGACTCGCAGGATACTATAGGAAGGTCATACAAAATTTCTCACAAATTTGTAAACCGCTCACAATTCTAACCCAAAAGGAAAAACCTTTTGATTGGACAAAAAATTTCCAAGAACCTTTGGATAAAATAAAAGAATTATTATTTTCAGCACCGGTTTTGAGATTTCCGGACTACAATGAGAAATTCACATTAACAACAGACGCATCTAATTATGGATTAGGAGCAGTACTATCTCAGAACGGCCACCTTTGTTGCTATATATCGAGAACGTTGAACAAAGCCAAGACCAATTGCACCACAACAGAAAAGGAACTGTTAGCTATAGTTTGGGCTTACAAAAGATTAAGACAATATCTATTGGGAAGGAAGTTCACAATCCAAACGGACCATCAAGCATTAATATGGTTACACAACGTGAAGGATGCCTCTTCACGATTGAAACGATGGAGATCACGTTTGGCGGAATATGAATACAGCATAGAACACGTAAAAGGAAAGGAGAATAAAGCTGCGGACTGTCTATCTAGACTATTTCCTATTCAAGAAGACCACCCCCTACAAAATACGCCATCGGAATCTGATTCGCAGGATGAAACAGACGTAGTAGGAGCCGAAACGTCCACGGAAGGAGAAGAGTCAACAGCCTCAGATATAGCTAAGGCTTCTAACTACCGTCCCCAACGTCGTACGGATGCAGATTAACTTATCTCGGATGAGGAAGGTTTTACGGATGGTAGAGACAATTTGTTAAGAGAATACAAAAAATACAGCACAAACAGAATGCCTAGCAGAGAAAATGTTAAACCTAACGCCTCGATTTAACGAAGCTGAATGGCTGGAAGTGTTGGATAGAATAAATCGAGAGGCCATGACCTCTAAACTAACAATTACATGATAGCACCTCATAGACCCAACAATTACGCCTTTAGAAAAGGTAAAGATTCGGGACTATCTCAACTTCTTGAGCCAAAAGCATGAAGACCAACAATTTCACACATGCTACACGCCACGAGCAGAGCTCACACAAGAAGAAAAAAGGGAAATTCTAAAGGAATCACATGGATCTATTACGGCACAACACTTTGGGGAGAACACAACCATTGAAAGAGCTAGAACTCTTGGAGAATGGAAAAATATGGAACAAGAAATCATCCACTACATCAAACGATGTCCCGTTTGTCAACTCCAAAAAACGTTTAGAATTAAACGACAATGTCCAGCAATTATTCCAGTACCCCTGTCAACCCCAACGATAAAATAGCTATGGACATTTTCGGACCTTTACCCTTGACACTTTCAGGAAACGAGTATATTCTCAGCATCCAAGATATGCTCACAAAGTACTTAATCTTGATACCTCTTAGGAATGCGACATCCGAAAGCATTATAGAAGGGTTATTCGACCACTAAATACACCTATTCGGAGCACCAAAGAATATCTTAACAGATCAGGGACAAAACTTTGTGCATGAACTGGTACAGAATTCTGAAAATCTATTCAGGATTAAGCACATCAAAACTACGGTTTATCATCCACAAAGCAATGGGGCACTAGAAAGAGCCCACTCGACTATTAAAAATTTACTGAAAAGAGCATTGAGAATCATAGCGCTGAATGGGATCAAAATGTAAAAATAATTTGTATGGCATACAATACTATGAAACACGAAGGCACCAGATACTCACCCTTTCAATTGACCTTTGGTAGAGATGTAAATTTGCCCTCGATGTTAAGCACCATGCCAAATGTCAGGTATGAGGAATTAATTAATCTATGTAAAAGAAAGCATAAACACTATCTCCAAAACGCAAAAGAGGAAATAGAGATACAAAAAATTAAATACAAAAAGTTACAAGATTCAAAAATGTCTATACCGCACGGTATCTTCAAGTCTGGGGATCTCGTCAAGTTTATTAATAACCATCCAGAGAACAAACTTTCTCCCTCATGGAAAGGCCCAGCAGTAATAACAGAAAGACAGGAGAACAGTAATTACACAATCCTGTTCAACGACAAGCGAACTAGAATACATGCGAATCAACTGATGCCCTATTACCAATGATGTTTCAGAAGATGGCCCTAATCTTATTATGGATATTGAAGATCATCTCAGCTGAGGTCATCACAACTGACCTAACCGGGGTAACTATTTACTCGGAAGAATTAGGGCAAGCTCAACTCTATCACGACACCTGGAATATGATACTCGGAGTAGAAACCAATGAAATATACGAGCGATATGAATCATTGAAACACATTTTCGTATCCGTGTTACATCAATGTGATGACTGTTTAGAACAATTTGAGCTGAACTTAATAAAATCAAGAATACAGCGTTTAAACAATCAAAGAAACCTTTTAAATCAACTTCTAGGCAAAACGCGAGCTAGAAGAGGGTTTTTAGCTTCATAGGCGATGTATCCAAAACACTTTTTGGTACTTTAAGTGAAAACGATATGAAATATATTAACAAAGAGCTAGATAAACTGTTCAATGACAACAAAGTCATGTCACAAAGTATTTCTAATCAAACGAAGATAATAAAAGAATTTTTGAATTCAGCCTCTATGGATTTCAAGAAACTTGAAACACATAGTCGAAAAAATAATAATCGTATCAATCAAATAGTTAACGGCACCAACAGAAATACTAAAAATATAATCATCTCAAATCAAATGACGGTTTGCATGATGATAGTTGATGAATTGGGTGAAGACATCAACTTACTGATAGATGCGATAAATGACGGAAAAAACGGAATAATTCATCCTCAGCTCCTAACACCAGCAATATTGATACTTGAGATGAAAGAATTCGAAAAAAAGTTCAACGTCAAATACACCATCCCTTTAAAACAGACAAACTTCCAGCATATTCTCGACATCTCGACAGTCAACGTGGCTATCACCAAGAATAGATTTGTTTATTCCATCCACATTCCTATCCCAGAAACCGAAATCTATGAAATCAAACACTTAATTACGCATTCTGCATAATCTCAACACTTAATTCCTATTCCCAAACAAATTAGTTCAGTTTTCCTTGCCATAATTCCTGACTGCGAATACCTATTGATGGGACAGGGGCACACTACATACGTACCTACCGATAAAACAATATTAGTACGATGTAAAAATTATGGTCAGATGAAAATTTGTAAACGAACGAAACCCACGTATTTAATGTCGGAAACTAATAGCTGCGAGAATATGTTAAAGTGTGAGTTTCTCTAGTAGTCAAGTATGCGTGTGTGTGTGTGCGTGTACGAGTGGTGGCGCTGCGCGCCTTGCTGCGTTCGCTCTCCGCTGCGCAATTCATTCCGAGTCTGAACGCCTCGCCGCTAACAGCCTCTGTACTCAAGTGCCTTCTTAAGCAATAAAACCTTCTTTTGAATATCGTGTGTTGCCGTTCAATTCTGCCCGTCACCAGCTTCCATCAGGTTGTGGAGCCGCAGCAACGCTTCCATCGCGCTAGAACGAGCAACAAAGCGTCTACACCCAAAGTAAGTAGAAAAACCAAAATTCGCTAGAATAGAATTTTGGTTGTTAGAACAAAGACGCGTTCTCCCCGCGACTTTCACGGATTCGAGAGAAGCACGCTAGACTAGAACAAAAAGTAGTGCGGTATTAGACAGAACCGGAAAAACTAGACTAGATTTTCGCAACGCTAAAAACGAGATTTTTCAATTAGATTTCACGCACGTTTAGATCACGAGAGTGCCGAATAAAAAGTGCCACGCGAGTGCGAAATTAGGGGAAACGCGATAGCGAGCATTTTTAGAGCGTGCCATAGCGTGTTTCTAGAGTTGTACGAAGCAACAAGTGTCATGGAAAAAGTGACAGTGGTTGTGGCGTTAACGACATAAGCCGCTATGGGATACCTGGGGCCTTTCGGCCTATATAACTCCCGATGTTAAATCCGCTCCGATAAATCGGGGAAAGCCTACAAATCCACTAACCAGCCGTCCCTTCCATCAAGGAAACGGTAATAGAAAAATTGCTCGCAAGCTTCATAAGGCTACGCGAGTGAACGCCCTCAATATGAAGCCAGATCGAGCCAAGAAGACCTGGGCGCCTCAAATGAGGGGAACAGATCAGCTGCTTACAAGCCCACGATTCAGCCTGGAAGCATTGTCCAGCAGGGTCCACTTGGAGGTTTCCGTTCCTAGCTACTGCCTGCTCAGAAGAGAGCAGGAAGAAGCTTCGCCCGAGGGGTGCATC
>NC_046663.1:131045498-131048303 GCF_010883055.1 Belonocnema kinseyi
TAGTCAGAGATATAATTATAAATCATTTAGACGATAATTATCATAAACTTGTTTTAAATATTCAAAATCCTGTTGCTATTTTAGATGAAATAAAAACTCATAGAAGAATAGAAATTAACAAAGATGATACTAAAATTAAATGTGATATTTCTAGTCTCAAATTACATAAAAACGCAAAAGTCATTGAATTTATAGATAAATTTAAGTCCCTAATTAGACAACATGAAATGTGTGATTCAGCAATCCCTCTGACTGATATTGAGAAAAAGTCTGCCTTCGTTAATGCAATTATAGATGCTAACCCTAGAGTTAGAGAAATGGAAACAATGACTAAAGTCAGTAAACCCGAAGGAATGTCTTTTGACGACTTGACAAAATTCATCCTACAGTTAGAGGCAGATAGACGCAATGCCCAGGGCCAAAATGATGGTGGCTCGGGCAACGGTGCTAACGCTCACGTGGCTAGATCTAGAAGTACCGGCCAAAGGAACGCATGCGACAGATGCAATGAGCTAGGCCATCAGGCCAACGTCTGTCCTCTAGCCAAGTATGGGTTCTGGTTCTGCTTCTCGTGCAAGCAGATTGGAAAGCATAAGAGCAAGGACTGTTCGCAGTACAATCCTGATGAGCACGAGGAACATCAGCACCGTAAGCAACAAAGGAGGTATAATAAAAATTTTAATAGAAATTATAATCATATTGGAAATAGAGGATCTAGGGGAGGTGGTAGTGACAATAGTAGTAGTGGAGGTTTTAGAGGAAATTTAGACAATAATAGAGCTAGAAGTAATAGAGGTAGGGGAAACTTCGGGGGAAGAGGTCGATCTTTCCAAAGAGGAGGAAAGCGCCCTCACACTCCCAACAACTCCTATGAAAACCAGAAGAAAGCAAAAGCTTTCCAAGCTCACACTAATGGTAAGAAAATTGAAATTTCCCATGATAGGATAACCTTTTTAGCGGATTCTGGAGCAACAGAACATATCATAAATAAAGGGTTTCTACTTAAGAATTTTAGAAAATGTTCTGGAGCTTTCATTAAAAGTGCAAATAAAAATAGATCAGGAGACATAGAAATAGATGGGAAAGGGGACATTTATGTGAATAGCTTAGATCAAAATAATCCCCACTTTAAATTATCAAATGTTCTTGCCGCTAGTAAGATTTCGGAAAACCTATTGTCTCTTAGACGTTTTGCAGATCTAGGGTTAGGAATTTACTTGGACGATTCAACTTTGGAAATTTTTGATAAGAATTCTGGTGTTATTTACCTGTCTGGTATATACAAACAGCCAAATTGGTTAATAAAGTTAGATATCAAAAATTCAAACGAGTTGAATGGTTCAAGTTATCACAAATACTCCTGTGAAGCTAGATTAGTAACACTAGATGAGACTCCCCCTATACTTCAACAATTAGATGAAAAAATTACAATGAATTCTCAAATTTTAACATTATAGATTTAGCTAACTTTGAAGAAGAAAATGACATAGATGATTTATTTGCTTCTTTTGAATTAGAGAAATTATACTCTGAAGAACTAGATGAAGGCATGCTGTGGCATATTAGATTAGGTCATCCCTCACTTAGTTACTTAGAAAAATTACAAAAGATAGATAAGAATTTAGAAAAGGTAAAATTTGATAAAAACATTATGAATTGTGATGTTTGTATTATGGCCAAAATGACTAGACAACCTTTCTCTGAAACTAGAACTAGAGCAGATGCGCCTCTTAGAATTACTCATACTGATATAATGTGTCCTATAAAGCCCTTATCATATCCAGGTCGCAAGAAATAAATTATAATATTTATTGATGATTTCTCTAAGTTTGCAAAAACTTATGCCATTAGAAATAAATCCGATGCTGGCGAATGCCTAGTTGATTACTTAAAAACTATGAAAAACCTGGTTGGTAGGGACTTAAGGGCATGTTATATTAGAGCTGATAATGGAAAGGAGTTTGTCGGAGGAAAATTCTTAGAGGTAATGGAAAAGGAAGGCATAGAATCAAACTTCTCCAATCCTTATACTCCGCCGCAAAATGGTACATCAGAAAGATTTAATAGAACGATACAAAACAAAATTAGAGCATTAATCTTTGACTCTGGTCTCCCGAAATATATGTGGAATCTAGCCTTAGAAGTAGCTACCAATCTTTATAATAGAACTCCCCATTCGTCTATAGGTTTCCAAACCCCATTGAATCTGTTGTATCCTGACAGTAAATGTGACATTGATAAAATTAAAAGATTCGGTAGCGTTGCCTACGCTAGGAAACCAATAAACGAGATCAAATTGACAGAGCGTGCCATTAAGGCAATATTGGTAGGTCAAACCTCGAATGGCTACATATTGTGGCATCCAGAGACAGGAAAGCTCATTCAGTCAAAGCATGTGCAAGTAAGGGAAAATCTGACCTTCAAAAATATAAACAAAAATACAAGTCATGTGCCTCCAATAGACTTAGACGAAAATCTAGAGTTAGAAGATCCTAATGAAGTTTACGTAGACTTATTTTTAGAAAACTCTCTTGTAACTGAACCAGTTCCCCCTAAAATAATTACACAGCCAAAAACCAAAATTAGAAGTGAGAAAAATAAATCTGCATCCACTGATGAAAACACTCATAAACCAGTAGAAGTTCAAGTTAGAAAACAGCCAAAAAGACATGCTAAAAATGATATAGACTACAAGGCTATGTAGGAGGGAAAACTAAACTTAGTAGACACGAGTTTTGCTTTCCTTGCTAAATGTGCTACTTTCGAGGAAGTATCTGAGGATGAGCAAATGTTCGCTCTCATTGC
>NC_046663.1:131048403-131049601 GCF_010883055.1 Belonocnema kinseyi
CCTTCAAAAATGTAAACAAAAATACAAGTCATGTGCCTCCAATAGACTTAGACGAAAATCTAGAGTTAGAAGATCCTAATGAAGTTTACGTAGACTTATTTTCAGAAAACTCTCTTGTGACTGAACCAGTTCCCCCTAAAATAATTACACAGCCAAAAACAAAAATTAGAAGTAAGAAAAATAAATCTGCACCCACTGATGAAAACACTCATAAACCAGTAGAAGTTCAAGTTAGAAAACAGCCAAAAAGACATGCTAAAAATGATATAGACTACAAAGCTATGTCGGAGGGAAAACTAAACTTAGTAGACACGAGTTTTGCTTTCCTTGCTAAATGTGCTACTTTCGAGGAAGTATCTGAGGATGAGCAAATGTTCGCTCTCATTGCTTCTACGAATTTAGATCCCTTTAATTACAAAGAAGCTATGAACACTAGAGAAAGTAAGGAATGGCAGAAAGCTATCTCTGATGAATTAACATCAATAGAGGAAAATGAAGTCTGGAGTTTAGTAGATAGACCCTCAATAACATCGGATGGTAGAAGGGCAAATATTATAGATAGTAGATGGGTCTTCAAAAGAAAAATAGATTCTGAAAATAAAACTAGTTTTAAAGGTAGATTAGTAGTTAGAGATTTCAAAGATACAAATAGGTATGAAACTCGAGAAACTTATGCCCCAGTGTCTAGACTTTTTGTGATTAGAACTGCTTTGGCTGTAGTAAATAAATTAAATTTAGAAATTGTTCAATTAGATGTAAAAACTGCTTTCTTGAACGGAATTTTAGATGAAGATATATATATGGAAATCCCAGAAGGAGTGAATGTAGATGAGAACGCTAGAAAGAATAAAGTTTGTAAACTTCATAGAGCTTTGTACGGGCTAAGAGTGAGTCCTAAAAAGTGGAATTAAAGATTCACTGTAGAAATGGAAAAATTAGGTCTCCAAAGTGATATAAATGAACCTTGTTTATTTACATATAGAAAGTCAGGTGTAGTCATTATTCTTGTTTTATATGTAGATGATATTCTTCTAGCTGGAAATCAAATAGAAAACCTCACAGAGATAATTAAACATCTTGACACTGTTTTCAAAATAAAAATCTCGGAGAACCTAAAGAGTATTTAGGAATGAAAATTATTAGAGACCGGAAAAATAAAACTATGACCTTGAACCAAACTGACTATACTAGAAAAGTC
>NC_046663.1:131049701-131055332 GCF_010883055.1 Belonocnema kinseyi
GACCGGAAAAATAAAACTATGACCTTGAACCAAACTGACTATACTAGAAAAGTCTTAGAACGATTTGATATGTCCAACTGTAAACCCCAAGATACACCCATGGTTACCAGACAGGCTAGAAATAGAAGCTTAGCAAATGCTAATAAATCTAGAAAAATGGAAGTTCCATATAGAGAGGCCATAGGTAGCTTACTGTATTTAGCAAACGTTACTAGACCTGATATATCGTTTGCTGTAAACCTTCTGTCTAGAAATCAATCCAATCCCACTGAACAAGATTGGATTGACGTTAAGAGGATTTTTAGGTATCTTCAAGGAACAATAGATTTAAGCTTGACCTATAGAGGTATAAAGAATAACTTAGAAATCTATACAGACTCTAGCTTCAAGGACAATCCTGATTCCACTTCTACGAGTGGATTAGTGATATTCTTGTTTGGCGATACTATTATGTGGAGAAGTCACAAACAAAGAATACCCAATTCCTCCACATGTTGGGCCGAATATTTTGCCATGAGTGAGGGTTGCCAAGAGGGTGTCTCACTAGATAAAGCAATTAGGGACATGTTAGGTAAAACGATGTATCCCATTACCTTACTCTGTGATAATAGGGCCGCTAGGGAATGTACTCAAAAGGAGGGAAGTCATAAATTGAAAGCATTCGACGATGAAATAGATGAAATTAGAGTAAAACTAGAAGAAAGAGAAAAAACAGGAGTTAAAAGTAAACTTTCAGATACACATGGTGACTTTGTGAAACAGTGTGTATCGGAAGGAAAAGTTATAGTTGATTGGTTGCAAACTGATCTGAATGTATCGGATATCTTTACAAAGCCTCTCCCCTTGGGTCCTTTTAGAAAATTTAGAAATGCGTTGTTAAATTAGACGGATTTGTGAACATATTATTTTATTATGTACAGACGCAGTGACCGAAGTTCAGGAGGAGGAGGTGCTGGAATGACTACATAGACTGAGTCTACAAAGCTCTAAATAGAATTAGATTTGATTCAAAATAAAATGCACAGATTAAGAAGGTTAAACTAGATATTCATTAGAGAGACGCTAGATATTTTTGTACTAAAAGTTTATTACTTATTACTTATTTATTACTAAAAGTTCAACTTTTCTTAATTACTAAAGTAGTAAATTAGTTAAATTAATAGAAAATAAATATAAGGTTGAGATTACTAATTTACTGCGATTCCTTGTTTTGAAAATAACTAATTGAAATGTAATAGAAAATAGTATGTAGACTTCTAGAGAAAAGGAGGGAGTGTTAAAGTGTGAGTTTCTCTAGTAGTCAAGTATGTGTGTGTGTGTGTGCGTGTACGAGTGGTGGCGCTGCGCGCCTTGCTGCGTTCGCTCTCCGCTGCGCCATTCATTCCGAGTCTAAACGCCTCGCCGCTAACAGCCTCTGTACTCAAGTGCCTTATTAAGCAATAAAACCTTCTTTTGAATATCGTGTGTTGCCGTTCAATTCTGCCCGACACCAGCTTCCATCAGAATAGTATATTAAGAATGAATGTAAAGACAATCAAGGATGAGTGCAAATATTCACGCTTTAAAATTATGAATATCGCATTTATACCACTTATGAGTGGATACATTTTAATACCCCACGAACCAATAGAAGTTCATGCATTTTGTGAATCAGGTCATGATAAAATTAAAATCCAGGGCCCTACAAAGATTGTGAGTAAAGACAAATGTATATTCAACGGATTAAATATTATATTAAAATTAAGTTCTACCAACACACTAATAAGAGAAATAAGCTACAGGAAAAATATGTCATTACCGTATACCTACAAACAGTCAGTCCATTTTGTACCCTTGACCGGCAAAGGTCTGTTATAATAAAGAAGTCCTGCAATATAGTTCACGCGCAATAAAGAGTATTTAAAAGTGATTCTTCTGACCCGTTATAATATCAAGTTTCAAATTTTTTTTGTAGTAAAGTAACATTTTTGATACACAAATTTTTTTCGGGTCAAAAAATTCAACTTTTCTTTTAGAAAAATCATCTCTTTTAGAAAATATTTGCATTTTTCTGTTGCTTAAAATGCAACTGGTTGAAAAATAATATTTTTTTGTATGAATTAAAGTGTTTTATTTATTTTAAAATAAAAATATTTTAGGATTAAAATCTCATCTATTTGATGAAATATTTTTTTTTTTTTAATTTCGTTTTAAAAAATCTGAAATTTACAAAAATATTTTTAAATTTCCTCAAGATTCTTAAGAAAATTATTTTTATATAAACCTATAAAAATAAGAAAATAAATAGCTATTCGAAAGTTTTACTTTGTTTCCAAAACTATTCGATCCGCAAATGGAAAATCATTTGAAATTTTAACAAATATGTATTAAAAGTATTCTTTATATTGAAAAATTAATTCAAAGAGAATATTTACCAAAATTTTAAACTTTCGCGCAAGATTTCTTAAGTTTTGAAAAAGGGCTCGTTGAGTGAATGTCATTGCAAAAAGTTGTAAAGTAGTCTACAACGGAAAAAAATATTTCGCCAAGAAAAATTTTAATCGATTTTAATTATTTATTTAAAAATTATGGTATTGATATTTCTGTTAACAGTTCGTGCATTTTACATTACCATTATGTCGCATAATAGTAAATAATAAGAAAAAGAGAGCTTGAAATTTGGGTCTTTAACTTTTCTAAACTGTAGCTTATGAGGATGGCTTTTTCACAGAGTTTCAACTTGTCGGTTTAGCGCAGCGGTTAGCACTCCAAACTAAACAGGACCATTAATATTTATATTCAAAGCACTCGAAATCAATTAATATTCATTTTTTAAATACCTTTTTTCATATCCTTAATTGTTGAAATTAACCAAAATTTTTAAATGAAATTTTAATTCGTGAAATTATAAATAATATTTAAGTGATATGTAGTCGTATAATGATGAATGGATAAAGCAGATGCGTCCTAAGAAAAATTCAATGATTTATCAGTTTTTGAATTAACTCCGGTTATAAATAAATTATTATTCAATGGAGTGTATATCGGTAAAGACTTACTATATATTGTACATTTTCTTAAATTTAAAAATATATAAAATTTTGTGTGCCTTTTAGGACGAGCAGCTAAGAAATCAGGGGCAAACCCAGCAGCTAGTGGGTCTGGGCCGACGACGAGAGGAAGGTCACAGAATTCGACACCAAATCCGCCCCCAAATCTCCCACCAAAAACGCCCCCAACCTTCCACCAAATCCCCCACCAAATCCGACAGTAAATCCGCACCCAAGTTCCCTACCAAATCCGCCCCCAAATCCCCTACCAAATCCGCCAGTAAATCCGCTACCAAATGCACAGCCAAATACGTAACCAAATCCTCAACACCCTGGATCCGCCATCAGTTCTTTTCTTCTGGAACAGCTCAAAGAGCAAAAAGATGCGGTGCTGCTACTCCAGAAGGAACTTCAGATGCTAAAAGAGCAAAGAAAGAGAGAACAGCAGAGATGGGCCAACGAGAGGAGGCAACTGCAAACTCAAATAAGAAATCAGGCTCAACAACTCGAGCAGGCCCAGACTTAGGCCCATTACTGGCAACAGCCACTTTACTTCTCGGCTCCACAAGTGGCACCAAGCCACCATTACTTTCCGGTGCCGCCAGTGCCATAAGATCCCGCCGAATCAAAATAGCAGGTAATAAAAAAAATATAGAAAAGAGAAATATAGCAGGATGGCCCCTGGACCGACAAACCTGTAAAACCGGGAAATGACCAGGAATTTTATGAGCCAAGGAAAACCCGGGTCATGACAGTAAATTTACTTTTTGACTGGGAATTTTACAAAAAGTTTAGAATAAAAATCTGTCCATCTTTCATTTCAAACATCTTAAACTGAAATTGAACTTTGAGAATAGAAAAGTTTCATTAGTTAAACAAATGTAAAATCTCGACTGAATATTTATAAACTATTTTCAATTTTGAAATAACTTCATAATAATATATTCATACTCAAATTATTATTATTATTATTACACCATTAAGCCGTTTCCCTTTCGGGGTAGGCGTGATTCGCTCGGTAGGGGAAAGGAGTAGTGTGTGGAAGGGATAGAAATTTTTCAGATTGATCCAGATTTCTTGTGCTATTTAAGTAAATAACACGTTCGTTTCGCAACACTGCTTCGACCCAGGCTGCTGATCAATCTCTCTAGCAATCACCCCAAGCGAAGAACCTCACGAAGTCGTTATGTAAGGTTCCCCACTTGGGTCCATTAGTAGCTAAGGTCTTTGTTTCAGGCGTCATTCACTCTACTGACACTCTTTTTATTAACTATTTGCCGCCATACTTTCCTGTCCTGGAATACTTCTCTAGCTTCTTTTATGTCCATGCATTTTTTCATGCAGGCTCTCGTGTTTCTGTGACTTATTACGTCTCTTCTAACTAGGGTCTCATTCACACATTCTAACCATTCTTCCCGCGTTCTACCTCTGGGCACGCTGCCATTTACTTTACCTTGATACACTTGTTTCGTTAGTCGTTCGTTTGGCATTCTCTCAACGTGTCCGAACCATCCTAAACGATTTCTTTCCCATGTGTCTACTAGCGTCTCTTCTGCACCACATTCTTTTAGAATTATCTCGTCATTTGCTTTCTCCATTAGGGTTTTCCCGCATATTATGCGCATGAATCTCATGCCAATTGCGTTAATTTTACTCTTATCTTTTTCTTGATAAGTTCATGTCTCGCTACCGTATAGTACAGTCGGTGCAAATATAGAATTATGTATTGCCATTTTAGCTTTATTTGATATATTTTTACTTCTGATAAGGGGACTTGCTCTACCAATAACCTTCTTACCTTCATTTATTCGTCTATCTAATTCCTCATCTATCTTCCCGTCCCTAGTAAATAAGCTACCAAGGTATACGAACTTATCAACTTGTTCAATTCCCTCATAACAACCATAACAACCTTATCATCTGCGAACGCTAACCCACGTACCCTTACTGTTTCGAGATCCACACCCTCTTCGTCGAAGAGAGCCATTCTTAAACACTTGTCTATAAATAATATGAATAACTATGAAGACATAACGCAGCCTTGTCTAACTCCTTGAATAATATCGAAACAGTCACTCAGTTTCCCATTCACTCTTACACTGGCTTTGCTACCTGTATATATTGTTTTATAGCTTGCAGGATCCATCCATTGACTCCATACTTTCCGAATTGTCTACTAAAATAGTCTATGAAAGCCTCTAGTATTCCGTCTGCATCATATACCATTTCTCCCCTACTATTTTTCATGTTGACATTTCTGTACTTTTGTTTCCTTTAATTTTTTTATAAAGTAGTTTCCTGCTTCCTTCAAAGTCGTTTTGTATTTTTATCACTTCTTCTGCTCTATTTGTATCTTTACTTTCTTTAACTAATCGTTTAAGTAGCCTGTTTTCACGTCTATAATTATTTCTACGTCTACTTCTTTCCTCATTGCTAAGACCTGCGATGTTCAAAGTTCTCTTGTACGCTTCTCTTTTTGCTTTTTGGGCAGCCTGAATTCCATCATTCCACCACGCATCACCAGAAATTCTTCCTACAATTGCGGTACCACACACTTCGATCGTACATCTAACAAGGATATCCCGTAACATTGTCCAGGCGC
>NC_046663.1:131055432-131056637 GCF_010883055.1 Belonocnema kinseyi
GCTAGAGTTCATGGATGGTCTATTAGATTCTAAAGATTTAGCTAGAGCATTAACAGTTAGAGTTAGATCTAAAGGAGAAATGTTGTGAGCTGTTTGTTGACTATTATCATTGAGAGTTGAATCTAAGTTACGCGCATCTATGTTGAGCAATGAATCCGTTTCTAGATTGACTCTAATTGCTGGAGGAGTATTAGTTATTGGTTGGGGAGTGGAGGCAACTAAGTTAGTGGTAGTGTTATTCTTATTTGATCTATTTACCTTTGCTAACTCTAGGTCTATTTTTCTAAGCTCCACCGTTTTGTCGACGATCTTCTTTGCTGCATTCAATGCGGATGTGAGCTGCGGCCATGCTTGAGCCTGTGTCTGGTGCATCTTGACCAGCCCTTTGAGCATGTTCTCGTAGCTCGGGGCAGGAAACTGCTCGATGTTGAGATTTTCGGGCAAAAGTGAGACTGTGCGACCAGGCGAAGTTGACGAAGTTCCGTTGCTGCCGGTTCCAGTTGAGGTGATCGATCCATGGGCAGAAGCCGAACAGGTGGCAACAGTGTTTGTGGCTGATAACAGTAATCTAATGAATGTTCGATTCGATTTTCTAATTCCATTCTAGTTTCATTTGGATCCAAATTCTAGTTAATTTACACTGTTACAGCAATCTAAATTACATTCCTCTAATTCTAACTATAAAACAGTTATGTTTTTATACCTGCTGCAGCCTGTGTCACGGCATTGGAGCCGGTCGTTGCTGGTGTAGTGATGGGTGAAGTGACAACTTCGGTCACTGGTGTTGAATTGTCACCACTGTTCTGGCCATTGGCTGGCTCCTTTCCACCTCCCTCGGTACTTGACATCTAGTTTTTACCGAACATTCAATTTAAAAAAATTGTGAGGGGGTGTCTTGATTTCATCCTGAGATCGCCAGGTACATCCGACGAAATCAGTTTGAAATCGGTGAAATTTGATTACACACACTAATACTGATTACGTGCTCCCTCCTTTTCCGATTGACCATACTAGGCGTAAAGTACACAGGAGGGGCGATCGCACACGCTCACAGCACCAAATGTATACTCTCAAAAATCACCAAAGTCAATTTAAGGGTTGACTATACGAGGGTAGTTCAATAAGTCCTTAGAATGAAGTATAAAAACAATTTTTTTTGGGTAAATTTTTTTTTTATTTTTCAACATAATCTCCTTGGAGCTCTA
>NC_046663.1:131056737-131068538 GCF_010883055.1 Belonocnema kinseyi
CAGAAGGCGTCTTTTACTTCTCTAGGATCACTATCAACCGGCGCGTAGCATGCTATAATAAATAGTCTTCTGATTCCTACTTTCATTCTAGCCCACAGCAGTATGGGAGACACGAAACCATGATCTCCGAGATGCTGCTTTGCTCTTTCATTCAAAATCAGACCTACCCCTTGTTTACCATGTGATTCACAGTTTACTCCTGACCATATTTCAAATCCGCCTTTCAACACGCCGTCTTTTATGTCTTTAGTTTCGCATCCCTTTTTCTTTGTTTCGGGCACACATAAAATATCTAGTTTCTTCACGTCCATAGTTTCACGCAATTCTTTTACCTTGAGATCATTTACTCCCCAAGCATTCCAAACACCCAGTCTCCATACGTCGCCTGAAACATGACCTTTAGATTTTCCGTGCGCATGTCTTTTGTCATTAATAGTTCCAGTCCTTTCCGAGGCTATTTTGTAGTTTGTATTATTCATTGTTTAGATTATACGCCCAAATAACACCTTTATGCAAAAAGTTTATTTTCTGAGTCGAAATCATGTCAAAGTTAATTATCAAATCGTCATATGGTGGAGATTGTAGTTCTAACGTTTTTTAATATTATTTCAGTCTAAAACATTCAATGTTTTCACCTATTATTCTTAGAAGAAATCCAAAAATGTTGAAGAAATTTGTAAAAGTTTTGAACAAATTAAAAATTAATTAAATTTTGTTTATGATTTCAAATAATTTAAACGAAGTGTCTACGTGTACCAAATAGATACGTATATTTGTATCATAATTTTGATGCTAATAGTTAACGGCCTAATTTTAAATAAAATAAAGATTTTGGCAGATTTCGGAAAAAAAATTTCGAAGCTTTTTAAGAATTTTTGAAAGTATTTTAAGATTTTTTAAAAATTTTGCAGGATTTTAAAGAAATATTAACGAAAAATTTAAATCATCTTAAAAGATGTTTGGAAGTTCTGGACAATTTTTAAAATAATTTAGAATTTAAATAAAGTTTAAACGGCATGTAAATATTGCAATATTTTGAAATTATAATTTGAATCATTTTAAAGATTTTGAAACATATTAAAATAAAAAACAGTTTTAATTTAAGTTGTTTTCTGTATATAAAAAAAATTTAATCGTTTAACTTTTAATCTTCCTTGCCTAAAATTGCTTAAAATGAGATAATTTTGAAAAATGTTGACTGCATTCGTTGATTTTCCAATTTAGATCATCAGGGTAGCTACTGAACCTAGAAATGATCGTGACTTTTATGAGACCGGGAAAAACCTGGAAATAAATGCAAATTTATTTGTTGACCGTAAACTTAAAAAAATTCTAAAAAAAATCCTTGAAGATTTTATTTTAACCTCATATTAAACATTTATAATCAGTAATTATAGAATAATTACACAAAACAAAACTTTAAGCATCATAATATCAACTCTTCTATTTAACCAAATTTAATTTGTAAGTTAGATTGTTGAATTTTGATGTATAAATAATAATTTAACACCTATTATTCTTAGAAAAAATTGGAGTAAGTTGATGAGATATTTAGAAGATTTGAAAAAATTTAAAATTAATTAAAAATTTTGAATGATTTTGGTGTAAATAAAAGGATTTATTCTTTATTTTAATTAACTAATTTTAAGGGAATATTTAAAAATATTTGTAGCAATTTACAAAATTGTCAAAAATGAATGTGGAAGATATTAAGACAATTTCTTTAATTTCGCAGAATTAAAAAAAAATCATTAAAAAGATGTAAAACAGAATGCAGATGTTTCAACATTTTGACATGAAATTTCTAAGCATTATATGGATGTTAAAACTATTTAATATAAAAATAATTTAAGTTTTAATTTGAACGGGGGCCTCTCAATTGTTTCCAAATTTATTGCTGGTACTTTGATTTGTCCAGAATAATAATAATTCTCACTTGGAACCGGGAATTTTCAAATTTTAACATATTTCGAGCTAGTACTGGAAATTTTCGAAAATGAGCAAAATTCTTAATTGGAACATGAAATTTTTTCATAGAATTCTAATTCTAAGTAGAAGCCGGGAATTTTAAATTTTTAACCAATTCTGAGCTAGAGTTTTAATTTATCCCCGAGAATGATAATTCTCAATGGAAATTTGAATTTTTAAACGAAATTATAATTCTGAGTTGGAAGGAGGTATTTTCGAACAAAATTTAAATTATGAATTGGAACAGGGGATTTTACAAAAAATTTAAATTCTTAGCTTGAATGTAACATTTTTGAAAGAATTAAAATTCCTGATTTGAGTAGGAATTTTTTCAACAGCTTTTTGTTTCTGAATTAAAATGAAGAATTTTCTTAAAAAATTAAAATTCGGGATTTGAACTGATAAAAGTTCAATTTTTAACCAATTTGAAGCTGGAAATGGAATTTATCTAAGAGAATAACAATTATCAATGGATAATTTAATTTTTAAACAAAGTTATTATTCTGTGTTGAAAAGAGGTATTTTTCGAAAAAAAATTAATAATATATTGGAACAGGGAATTTCACAAAAAATTCGAATTCTTACAATCCTGTACATTATTGAGCATTTGAAAACCAAATTTTTGATTGAAACAATTTTTAAACTTGAATTTTTAAAGTTTAAAATTCAAGAGTTTCACTTTAAGTGCTTTCATTTGCAGTTTAGTTTTTGTTGCTTCGAACGGAACTAAGTAGTTATATAAGGAGTTAGTTTGGTCACTAAATACGAATTCAAGGTCAAAATTCGAAATTTTAAATGGCTGATCCAATATAGCTACCAAATTAAAAAAAATCCAATTAGTTGATAAATTTAAATGATATAGTTGGTAGGGTGAGTGATCCAGTGGCTGAACAGTCACCAATGAATGAACACTAATGCGAAAAATATATAAATATAACCTTTTAAAGTTAAAGTCTTTATAAATTTCTATATATTTGAAATCTTAAAGCAATTTTGAAGAGTTTAATATACAATTCATTGCAGTCAATTATTGTAAATAATTAAAAAAATTTCTTGAATGTGAAGCATCATCGATTATGGTGAGTGATGCTGAGAAAGTCGTCGACCACTATAAGGTATAGTACGTGCCTACGCAACTGCTTGTTTACACTGCTTTTACAAAAAAATTCTCGACCTTTTCCGCATCAAAGTTGTGCTGTTATAGTAGTAAGATATTATTATTCAATTTCCCACAAGGTTTTTTCACAAAAAGTACGTTTTTTTATCAATAAATAGGTGTTCACGTACTGGACCTTTAAATTGCCCGTGTTCCAGTGAACGAACGCTGTTCATTTATTGAGCAATCTGTCACCCCGCAGGTCCAGTGAATGAATAGCAGGTGACGGGGATCTGGCTGTTGTTTCGTTACATATAAATAAATTTGTTTCAATTGATGTGACTATAAATATCGAAGCTATAAATATAAACTATAAATAGTTATAGTTTAAATGTATATTTTTGTGGTTAGAATATTAAAAAAGTACGCACGAACTAAATTAAAGATAAGGCATCTTTGAGGTTAGAAATTTAATGCATTTTTGCATTTATAAAACGTTATTTAACTATAAAAACATTAATTCGTGCTAGTTACTACTGCGTACTAATCAATATTTATTTATAAATGTTTAAGGAATTTCCATTTTTACAATACTGTGATTTATATTTGTATTTGCTAATTTAAGCTAAAGCAACATAGTAAGGCGTTGTATTACAAATGTTTTGCGTCCTAAAAATAGCAGTTTTCTATCATAGTCACTATACTATTTTCAAACGGAAAGTTGTATTTTTTGTAAGGTTAAAAGAACTGATAGAAATGTTTTAAAAATACATATTGCAATAAAAAATTAGGAAAAGTTAACCTAGTTCTGTATTCAACTTTTGTATTCCCTCCTTTCTTTATATCAAATGTCTTGTGGTGTTTATTGAAATAATATATTTAATGAATTTCGCAACGCTTTTCAATATTTTACATGATTTAATTGCTCATTTTGTAATGTACCTATGTAATTTTATACCTAAATCCTAATTCTAATTTGTAGCGATTATAGTGTTCATTCACTGGTGTTCTACTGTTCATTCATTGGCTCACAGTGTTCATTCACTGGTGTTTTCGTTAATTTTGCACTATTTAATTATTTTTTATAAAGCTTTTTGGTAAAAACAAAATTTGTTTATCGGATTATGACATTTGAACTCTTAAGAATCTATTTTCAAAAGTTTTGTAAGAATTATCAATTATTATAACGTGAAATTGACTAGTTGTAATCAGTTATTTCCTTAAGTGTTCATTCACTGGGTCACTCACCCTATAGATGGAAAATTGGTACCAGAGTTACTTGGTGCGCTGAATACAAATTCACGTTCAAAATTCAAAATTTTGAAATGGCAGATCCAATATGGCGACCAAGAAATTTAAAGAAATCCTATAAGTTTGGCGGATTCAGATATTAATTGAAACGAGAAGGTTATTTGGTTCGCTGAATACGAATTTGAGATACAAATTTGAGATTTCTAAAAAGCTGATCCAATATGTCGATGATGAAAATTGGTACAGGGGGTTTTAACTTGACGTTGTTAGTTCCATATGACAATGGCTAATGGATTTTTTACTATGGACATCAGATTTGTTTTCAGTGAATCGAAAAAAAAACACTTAACACTGCATATCGTTGAAAGCCGCCAATTCTTTGGATTTTTCCAAATTTTGATTCGCGAGATCGGATCAGCAATTCTTAATTTTCAAAATTTGACCCCGCATACACTTCTATGGATATAAACATCTTTAGAGTACAAATTTTTATCCAAATCCGACAACTCATTACAGTTTTTTAAAATTTGTTTGCCATATTGGATCCGTATTTTTGGATTTTTGGAATTCTGTTTCCACGTTCGAATTCAGAGACCTAAAAAAACTTAAATACAGTTGAATTCATGCAAAAAAAGATTTTTCATTAATATAGTTTATTTTTCAGCCATATTCTTAAATTTTTAAGCCAAACAGACAAGTTTGCATGAAAAAAAGTTAAATTGTCAGCACTAGAAGTCGAATTTTTAAGAAAATATGTACATTTCCAAACAACAGGTTAAATTTTGAACTAAAATGACGAATTTTTAATCAAATGATTAATTTGCCATAAGAAAAAGACATTTTCTACTAAAATGGTGAATATTCAACCAACAAAAAGAAACAAGATTTTTAACACAGAATTCTAATTTTTAACCAAATAGTTCGATTTTTCTAACAAAAAAATGAATTCTGATCAAAAAAACGTGTTAGTTAATATTGAAATCAATAAAGATTTCAATTTAAAAAAAAGCCTGCTGAATATATCCAAAAATGCGACCTTTATAAAATTATTTTATTTTCAGCCCAATTATGTAATTTTAAACCCAAAAAACCATTTTTTTGTTAAGTTTAACTTTCTCCCAGTAACTTTCAACTAAACAGTTACATTTTTTTACTAAAATAGTTGAACTCACCACAAAAAAGACTGTCGCATAAAAATCAATGATTCACATTGCAGCACTTGTTTTGAAAATCACTTTTTATTTATATTCTTGATTTATTAACGAAGTTTATAATTCAGCTCAATTTTGTTGCAGGTTATTTTATTATTAAAGAAACTTGTCAAGACCCGGTACGCTGGTAATCGGCGCGGGCAGCAAGGAGGAGCGCCAGCACATATCTGACAAAAAAAGCCTTGAAACCAACGTAAATATTTTTTGTTATTTTCTTATTAATTTGCTTTTCTTCTTATTTTGGTGTTCTCTTTTTAAAGCAATTTTTAATTTTTCTGTAATAACAAAATATTCTTTATATTTCTGCAGAACCTGTTCAAACAGAAGAACAAATTTTCAATCACATCAAGTGACATCAATTCGAAAAACTGAAAATGATACTATATCGTACATACTATAATACTATATATATTACATATACTGTAATAATATATACTATTTTATTATAATAATATCTCCCTAAATATAAACAATTTAAACAACAAGCATGATATTATTCATATTTTTGGGTTAAAACATTAAACCCCTCTTGTAGAAAATTCGTCTTTTATAGAAAACGTTAACATTTTTTAGTGGAAAACACAAGTATTTAAAAAAATAATCTTATTGGATAACTTAAACTGTTTTTATTTGTTTGAAAATAAAAAAAATTTACGATTGAAATATCAACTGTTACATTTTTCTCTTGGTATTCACATTTTTTGTTAAGAAATTTTTTCAAGATTCTCAGGAAAATTATATTTATATAACCCTAAAAAGTAATGAAATAAATTGTTATTCAAAATTTTTATTTTGTTTTAAAAATCATTTTGTGCCGCAAATCGAAATAATTTTAAATTTAAACAAATATTTATGTATATAAAGTATTCTTTAGTTTGAAAAATTAATTTGAAGAGAACAAATAACTTTCAAGCTATTTAGGATTTTTTGAAGTTTCTATAGAATACAAAAATGGCCTTACGGTTTGTGGGAAACTTTTATTAATTTTTCATTTTAGAAAATTAACGTTAGGACAATATTCCAAAAATTTGTTTTAAATTTCAAAATATATATAAAAGTGACAAGAAGAAATCTGTAACATATTCCGTTTTTTTTAATTTAGAAGTTTTTAAAACATTTTAAAAACAATGTTAAAAAAGTTCTAAAAATTTCAAATGAAATGTAGATTTTTTAAAGACTTTAAAATAAAATTTTAAAGTTTTTTCAAAAATTCGAAAAGTTTCAAGATATAAAAAAAATTATTTTAAGACAATATTTAAAAAGATTTTCAAACATTACGGAATATTTCCAAAATGATGAAAAACGACTCTGGAAGATTTTAGGACATTTTTAGGAATAATAAGATTAATTTTAAGAGATAATAAAGAATTTTCGAAGTTTTTGAAGAGATTAAAAATATTTTAAGAATTTGAAAAGTTGATGAACTTTTTTAAAATTTTTTTCAAGTTTCAGATAGTTTTACATATCTTTCACCCTACAAATTTGTCCTTAAATGTTTTAAAATCCTGTAAAATAAAAAAAGTTCTTAGAAAGTTTCTAGATACTGCTTCGGCATATATGAAATGTTCAGAAATCTTTTTGAATTTTTCAAAGAATCAAAGGAAAATTATATGTATATAACTTTAAAGGAAATAAACCAAAAAAACTCGGAAAATAAATATTTTTTCGAAATTTTAATTTTATATTAAACATTATCTTTTATTCAAATTACAATTTGCCTAATTTTTTTTCGACAATTTAGCTAAAAGTTCGCGTTTTTGCGGAGGAATTGTTCAATTAATATTGCAACAATTTTTAAATTCGTAAAAAAAAATCATTTATTTCAACGTATAACAAATGCAAAGTGGAGGGTGGTGCGAAATTAGTGACTTCCGAGTAAAAGACGTTGCTTTTGAACTGATGAGCACGGAGGTGGAATTATATTTAAAGCTCTATGAAAAGGGTCACTCTTAGTCTGATAACGTGTCCGCATTTTGGTAGTTGACGGAGTGAGTTTTGCAAGAGTTTTTGAGTCAGGTAAGGTAGGAGATAAGAGATGTAAGAATTCGGAAAGTTTGGTCATTTACTAAAGTCTGGCGAGGGTCTCTCACTTCATTTAAGTACATAAGGTACAATATGATTTCACGAATTGAGCGACGCAGGCCCTGCCTACAATCATAAACTAAATTATCTATGTACTAAAATCCTTCAAATTCTGGAGTCAGAGGTTTGCAAATATATTTTATATCCACAATAAATCAAGTATCTACTGTTAATGTGAAGTATTATATATAATATTTATTTGTTTTATACAAAAAACAATTCTGATTTAAATAAAATTATATTTTTACGCCGTAACAGTTCGTCTTTTTACTTTAAAAATGTACCTCGTTTAACATTTTTATTGGTAGAAAAGTAATCTTCTTAGAGAAAGCTTATGTATTTGGTTGAAAATCAACATTTTTTTGGAAAATTGATATTTGATAATTGTTAAAAAAATGAACTATTTGAGTGAAGATGATATTTTTAAATTTAGATTTGAAATATCTGTAAATTTTAAAAATATTTTTCAATTTCCTCACGATTCCTAGGAAAGTTATATTTATGCAAACCCTGAAAAAAATAAAATTTTAAAGTTTCATTTTGTTTTCAAAATGATTTTGCCCCGAAAATGGAAAATAATTTGAAATTTGAACAAATATATATTAAAAGTATTCTTCACCCTAAAAAATTAATTTGCAGAGAATATTTGACAAGATTTTGAAACATTGCAAAAGATTTCCGAAGTGTAGAAATGATAGCAAAATACTTTTAAAGTTAAAATAATTTAAAGAAATAAAAAAGTAGATTTTTGAAGATTTCGTACAAATAACTTTAAAACGATTTAGGAATTTTCAAATTTTAGTGGAATACAGTCATTTTCTTAAGGTTGGTGGGGAAATCTGAAATAATTTCTTATTTTACAAAATTTATTTTCGGATTATATTTAAAAACATTTTTAAAAATTTCAAAAGTCTTCTTAAATTGTCAAAAAACATGCAGGTATCTACTTTATCGATGTTCAAAGTTTCTTTCCTAATCCTAGAGTTTTTCGCCAGAAAACTTTTTTCTCAATAATCAACATTTTGATATATACAAACGTTCTTTAGTGCTTTATATTAGATCTGTCAAATTTTTAACACGATATCAAAATCCGTGTGGATGTAGTGAACACCAAAAAAAATGAAAATAATTCTACACACAAATTTCATAAACGTACCTAGCCACGTCACACCGACCTTATCTACGTTGCAAGTTTCTTTTTTTATCCGCTAGAAATCGCTAAAAATTCTCCGAAAATAATGACAGGTTATGTGTGTGCAGATACCTATTTGTTGATTTGCAACGAATTTGCCAAAGGTTATTCTTTATGTCAATTTATTAGAACGCTTAGACGATTTAATCCTAAATTTGTGCCAGTGTTCAACATACGGGAATAAAAAAATCTGAAATGCATCAAACTAAAAATACATGCAAAGTGCTACAACTGGAATGGTAATATCCCAATTTATAAATAAACTTTCTTTGAAATTATAAATATATTTATGTATACAAACGTTCTTCAGTGCTTTTTATGTTATCCGTCAAATTTTTAACACGATATCTGAGTCCGTGTGGATGTAGTGAACACCAAAAAAATGAAAATAATTTTACCCACTTATTTTTACCTAAATATTTTTTTAAAAATTATTACTCAAACTAAGTATACAAACGCAGTTTATTGTCTCATTTTATATATCCCAAACTTTCAGAGCGAAATATCATTGTCTTTGGACGTGGTGAACATCAAAAAATTTTTTCCTAACCGAGGACTGGTTCGGTCACGTGGTCACCGTAGAGCATGCCCTTAAACCGTTACGGCCCGGAGTAAGCACACAGTGCCTGTAGGAAGACTTAATTGCATTCAGAACCCTTATTTTTTGTGTTACAACGTTTGAAACAAATAGCCTATGGCGAAAGTTTTTATTTCGAACGATTCTGGATTATCCTAAAATAAGTCACGATTTCTGCATAGAAATAAATTCTCGTGTTACAAGCTGTTTGCCTTGGCAGATCTGAAGTTATCCTTAAGTAATCTTGCATTATGCTTAATGAAAGAAACAAAATAAATATCGAAATAATTGAAATTCGAATCATACGCTAAATTTACGTTAGAACATAATGTCGTAATTGCAATAGGTTTATTTTTTAGCTTTAGAAATTAAAAAAAATATAGTGGATGTAATTAAAGTCTGCTAAAGGAGAGTCCAAGCGCATCTATTTTTAGTAATATAAGATAAGTATGATAATTACAAATCTTAGTTTCACATCGCAAGTATAATGTAGTTTTTCGACTCGTGTGAATGCCGCGCCTTGTTTCGCTCGTGCGACAACCTTCGTAGTTGGCGGAGTACGCTGCGTTTTTTTCGCTTGGACGTGACCAGTTTCAGGCCGCTTTATTTCCTTCCGGCTATGTCATCACTTTTCTGCTTTGGGGAGAGAAAGCGAATTTGATTTTTTCTTTAGTTATATCATACAATGGACAATGACTTGAAATTCAGCAGACTAATGAGCTATGGCGTAAACGTACATATGAACTGTTATCAAAGTTATAAACACGAAAAGAAGCCTGACAGAGCGGGGTTACCAAATACTGTGTAGCCAATATTGTCCGCATGGGCTGAACCTCTATCGGTTCGATGGTGGAGCTACGGCATGTTCAATCTTCGTGTTCCCGTGTGGTTTGGCTGATAAATAGGCGACTTGGGAGTCTCTTTGTTGGGTTGATCTGCTCCTGCATGCGGATAATCAATGTTTTCGCGGTACTCGTGGGTCGTGCTTTCGCTGGCCGAATCGGGCGGGACTTCGAAGAATTGAACTGCCGTAGTTCTGTTTTCGAATCGATAAAGGAGTTTACCGTCCCACGCGGACGGTATTGGTTCTACAGTTTTTGGGACCCCCCTCTTCCGGAAATTTTTTCAATGAATCAACATCAGTTTCCAAAATTGGCATATATTTCCATACGCTTCCTAAAACATAAATTACCGTTATTTGTGGAAATTTAGAAAAATTCGAGTAATTTGTTATAATTTATGGAAATATGATAAATTTATGGAAATTTACGGTAATTTACTAGTAACTTTTGACAACTTTGATATTTCTACAGATTGTAGAAATTGTGCTATAAATTTATAGTTGCATGCCTTCCTACGGCTTTTTGAATTTTATGGGCACTCGTGTAGGGTTGGCCGAAAAAGAAAATGTGTTGAATTAAAAAAATTCATGAGGCTTAAAAGGTTTGTTATGCTACAAGTAGTTTATTTAAAAAAATTCAAGAGCGATAAAAGAATAACAATTCAGTTATCCCAAGCATATTTAATTTTAATTAGCGAAAAGTGCTAAATTTGTTTTATACCTGCTACATTAATATATATTAATGATTCTTCTTTATTCAAATTTGAAGTCTATATTATTGCAAGCATATTTTGAATGGTAAAAATGAAAAATTTAATACAAAAAATTAGATCATTTCAGTAAAATTGACTAAATCGGTAGAAATTAACTTTTTTCGTTTTAAATACCCATAAAATATATTACAGTATTAAAACTCAGTAAGAAATCACGTTTTCAGCAAAATCTAACATTTTAAATTAAAACCCACAATTAAAAAAAAATATTGTCATAACTTCTTCTCTGTTTCAGCCTAACATGTTCTATTTTATAGATACGCTCATCTTCATATTAATGAATATTTTGTCTGACACTGCTACAAGTTATACACAAAAAAATGTCTTTAAGAAAGTCACGACCTAGTAGCTAGGTCTCGGATGTAAGGAAAATTCATGGGATATTGATGTGTTATCATAAATAATCAGCGAAATTTGAGAAAGAATTGACGAACTTGATGTAGAAATTCTAAAAAGATTTACAACTTTTTCTCGAAAACAATTCGCAAACAATTCGTTTGAGCGCACCTATGGCGCGCGACTGTTGATTTTCGCGCGTCGCGCTCGATAATATATTTATCTCGCGCTCCGCGCTCGATGGTATATTTACCTCGCGCTCCGTTTTTGTATTACCATCGACATTTGCGCACAGACCACAATGCGAAATTTTCTTCATTGTATGTTAAAAACTATTATATCAAATGTCTATTGCAATTTTTGTTGTGTGCACATTTATCTGGTACTGCTTATTCAGATATTGCGAAATAATTTTCACATTTTATTTTACCTGATCCTAATAGGACTCTGCTGGGGTTTTTTAATCCTTTTCCC
>NC_046663.1:131068638-131079422 GCF_010883055.1 Belonocnema kinseyi
TCGAATACTGCAATTAAAACCCCTCATAAACTACAATGATAAAGTGAAGCTAATTTTTTTTGTAATTTGACATTAAAGAAGGTTCTCAAAGCACCTACGGCCTTGACGATTACATTCTCATTGCGGTAATCGCGCTTCGCGCTCAACAGTTCGGTTATACAGGCTCTAATTTTTTAATTGTGGGCTAATCGAAAAATTCGGGTAGAATATCAATTATTATTAATTATTATTGTCATGAACATTTAATATTTATATTCTGAATCATATTATACATTCTATGTCAAATTCTAAGAAATATCAAGTAATACCAATGTGAATCATGTGAATGCACGGTCATTGACGTCATAACCAATCAGAAGGAAGCAAGCTCCACGAAAGAACATGCGAGGCCCATCTACTATGGCCCAATTGGTGAAAAGGCCATAAACATCACAATGATATGTGGTCTTCGACTACCCCTCAATAGAATGCATTGCAAGGATCAGCGCGTGGCCTCCCACCTACGCAACATTCCAAGATTTGTGACATCATGCCATAAATCAATGTCAGAAAATGGTCCACCAAGGGACTATTTTTTCCTCCCCTGATCAGATTTTTGCCTATATATACCCACTTCTTGATGGGTTAAGACAAGTATATTTCTACCAACGTACCGCTGCGCAACAACTCTACGGAAGTTTATAAATAGTTTTTCTACCGCTGAAATACAACTCTCCGGAAGTTTAAGAACAGTTGTTGAATCTCTGCAGAAGAACTGTCCGGAATTTTTTAAAAACAAAGTTTAGATTTAGTGAAACCATTGAACTGAGTAAAATATCATTTACCTCAAAATAAGTAACTTTAACATCAGTTTGACTTGAACTATGTGAACCCCCTTTAACAACCAAGAAAGCCCTCCTAAAAAACACACTATTAACCTATTGTGCACGTATACAATAGGAAAGGAAGGTATATCGACCAAGTTTAGGAACCGAGTCCCTGACCAGGATTCTTCAACTTCAACAAAGGGGCCTCATTCCAAGCGGGAATAAAATCAAAATCTTTGGTAAGTTTGGGAAAATATTATTACTATCCTTAATTTCTTTTTTCAATATCTAAAAACTCGTCACTAAAGTCTTTTCCTTTTTTTAAAGGGTGGACAATAAGACGAAGTTTCTCAAAATATTCTAGAAGTTCCATGGTGCATATGTTGAATCAAATAAAAAATAAACTCATGGATATCACACATGTAACTTGGTTTTAATAAATTATAATTGTATATCTTAACCCGTTCTAAATCAATGATTCAATTATCTCAGCCTTTCGCTTTGTTTTTTCCTCAATCCATTCTTTCTAATTTTAAACAAAATTAGAATCATAAAAGGAGGAAGTAGGGTGAGTTTATCTATAATTATTTTATAGCAGGGTAAGTGCCTCTCATCTGAGATGTAACAATATATTGACTAGTACGCAGTAGTGCCTCGCACGGATTAATGTTTCTTTATAGTTTAACATTTTTTGTAAATTCAAGAAAGTTTTTGAACGATCAATTGCACAATAGACATATAAGCATCTGTATAGTTTTATAATTGATTTAATTCTTAGTTCAAAATTACTCATGTAAAAACTAACTTTATCTGATCAGTCGTTTTCTTTTAAAAGAGTTTAAATCAATTTTTCACATCATAGGTGCTACTTTTTCATAATTGTTTTGGCTTTAAGCTTTTCTTTTGGAATGTTTTTATTTTCTTTTTTTTCTGTGCTCTTTCTTCATTTTTTTTCGCCGGTTATCTGCCTCCTCTTCTTTTATTTTTGTTTTACCTATACGTTCTTGTTTCCTTCTTTCTTTCTGCAATGTAAGCTATTCAGCGGCTTTTCTTTTTTCATCGTTGAACTTTTTCCATTTTTTTGAAGTAATAGCATAAATAACTTCACTTGAGCTTCTTTTTTTGGAATTTGGATTCTTGTGTATCTCTGGAAAGTATAAATGCTTACCCCATACAGAGTCATTATTTTCTTTTCCTGCAATCACCTGTTTAATTAGAGTATCTAAATTCTCTTATTGAGAGGATGTATTACTTGAAATTGATACATTTTAACATGAAACAATATGCATAAATATTTTATTATTCAAGTGTATATTTGATGATTTAATATCTTTTCTATGTAATTTCCATAATTTTCAAGTTCTGATTAGCAAGTACATTTGCAGCAGACTCATTGATAGTTTCATTTTCATATTCAAGCTGACTGGTAAACTGATCATTTTCAGTATTTGCAGAGGTAGTAGAAAAGGAACTCAAATCTATGATAGGAATATCTGAAATAATTTAAATAGAGAAAATTTCGTAAAAATATATAATGTTATTACTATCTCAGAATTGTGTGTGCTATTAAAAATTAATATTTCAAAACAAGTTTAAAAATTAATTGTTTGTCGATACTGCCACATCTAAAAAATTACATACAATTTTTGACGCGCACTGCAAAATTTATATTGCATGCAATCACTTAGTCAAGTCTTCATCAGTAGTACTTGATCGTATGGGTAGCACGCCAAAATCCGATGAATTTGATAATGCTCCACCATTATCGAGCGTAGCTGATAATATCAGACCACTATCCGCTGAAGAGTTCTTTAGTGATAACAGTTCTACAAACAAGAAACTCTACATCAATCACAGTTTGCTATTGAATTATTAAATATAAAAGTAGTTAATATCACCAGAAATGACATATTCTGATTCCTTGCTTTCTTCAAGGAAAGAATTCAAAATATTTGGCATCGCTAGGTCTAGTGGCTTATTTCAGTCTTCTTCATTCGAATCTTTTACTCCGCCTCGAATAAGAACATCATCAAGCACTGGAGTATCCTCTTCAACAGAATAAGATTTTACTATATTTTTTTTGAGGTTTCTCTATTTCCATTGTAGCTCCATGATCAGCGTGCATTATATCAGGACTCAATAACTGTACAACTGGGTAACTCATTATATCAATGTCACCAAAGATCTGGACAGACACTTCCTCAATCTGAACTTTTGAAGTACTCGATGACTTATCTTTACAATTCTTCCAGATTTAAAATAAAATGAGTTCTGATGCTGGTTCTGCGATTTTACATAGTCAGCCTGAAGAAAAGTTTTTAAATTTTCTTTTGGTACTTGGCTTTCAATATCAACTAAAACTTGATCGCTAGAAGTTCCACCGGTATTTTGTCCCACAATGTTATCGGATGGTTGTGAATCACCATTGAGCTGTTTGCGTCTTGTCGATATGCATTTGGAATAATTTACTTCGTCCGGGTTGAAAGGAAATAAACCACACGTAGAAAATTAATTTTGTATTGTTTCAACTGTTGAGGCTTTATTGAAAGCTTCATGAAAAAGAAGAGCAAAATTGATATTTGTGATGGACTGAGTACTGCTTGCTTGGTGATTGCGAATCACTTTCTTCCATTCAACTTTCAAAGATCTGAAAATTCCCACATCACAAGGTTGAAGTATATGGGTGGCATCACGGAGAAAAATGGATGGTCAAAGTTATATGGTCAAAATGTAGAGAGCCAGCAAGTCTCTCTGCATGGTCGAATGGTCCTTTCATATTTTTTTCGACATGGTTAAAAAGACTCTTATTTTATCGCCAGTCTGACTTTTATAAGAGCTTTACACTCACTATCAGGGATAACTAAGGTATCCTTTTCGGCATGGTCAATACGCACATATTGTTTTCACTCATTTCGACCATCCACGAGGAGTAGATAAGCCATTGCGTATGGTCCATTGCTTGATTTTTGCGCGTCAATCATGCGCGTGAATATTTAAAGGATATCGCTAATTGGCTCCAATTAGAATAACGAAATCATAGACAGCATTGTGACATCTGTTAGAAAATAAGTGTTTTACCAACTATTTCAGTGCAAAGTGAAGTGTATTTATTGAGGATTCATTGGAAATATCTTATTCTGTAAGTACCTGTTTTAAATAAGTAATTGTAACGTTAATATTTTCTATTAGTAATGTGAGATTTAAGACATTTATTTAAAATCTTTTTGAGGTTAATGCCAGTTTGAAATAGATTATAATTATTTAAGTAATCACTGTTAATTATAGCATTAGTCGATTTAGGATAAACTTGAATTGTACTCATTAATTTGAAACTAAATCATTATTTTTCAGTTCTGACATCAACTGCTGAGATTCATGCAAAGACAGATGGCAGGGGCAGGGTCAATGCACTCGTGATCCTACATCCAGTTGATGGAGTCGAATATCTGAGAAAATCAGATCGACCATCTGAGATTTCCAAATCGGCCCTTCACAATGATCGGGTCAGCCAGCTTTGAATAGCCGAGACGACGGTCTGAGACAATCCACTCGTCTTTCTGAGATTGTCGATTTGGACCTCTCGTTTTTATCTTCTAGAGATAGCCGCTTTAGCCATATTGAAGAGCTGTCCTATAGTTGAGCCTGCAATATGATCTGTCTGCACATTTATATAGCCTAATAGACCTTACATTTTTCTTCGTGATTAGGTGATAGACACATCAGAAGAATTCTTTTTTCAACACAAAATTCATGAAGTTCCAAATTGATATGAGATTTATGTCCGTCAAATACAAGTAAAACTGGAAACTCTACTTAGTTTTCAACTAACCTTTTATAAAACACATCATCAATATATTCGTAGAAAGTAGCAGTAATCATCCAACCGCTTGGACTTCTGCCAACCGCAAAGTTTTCGGGCATACCTTGAATTACATACCGAGCAATTCTTTGGTTTGGATATATCGTACAAACTGGGCTCTACTACTTGCCCGCTAGCAGCATAACAGCACAACACTGTTATGTATTGCTTTTCTTGTCCTGAAGCGATTGAATAATAATTTTTTTCACCTTTTAAGAACAGTAGTTTTCCAGTTTTTAGACAAGTTTGCACGCCGGTCTCATCTAAATTGTACAGTCTGCTTGCATATTTAAGAATGTCTAAAGCTTCTTCTTCTGTTAGATATTCTTTTAGTTGCACGAATTTTTTCCTCAGTTACTGCAGCTCTTTCTTTAGAAAGCACTTCAGCATGTTTTAATGCTATTTCTGCCTTTTGAGGAATTAGCGCACTCACTTTCTACCAGGCATATTATTTACAAATAGCTTAGCTCTAACATTTTTCTGTACAACTTTTTGCACGGAATTTTAAAGTTCTTCAGTATGTATTGAAGAGCCTACCTGATCTCTGTCAAGTATTCACTTTTTGATGCGTAACTCTTCACTAGGTTCCAGTACAGTTTGAGGTCCCATCTTTCTTCTCAATGGCACATCTTTTTATAAATAGCTGCGCAGTGTACATTTTCGAACATTATATGCTCTAGACACACAATTAAGAATCATTTGTTTAGTCTTAACAAATTTCACAACTTCTTCTAGCCTTTTGTATGTATAAGAAAATATTTTGCAAGATTTTTTTTTTACTAAAGACTTTTTAAACCTGAAGGTGAAAGTATCAACAACAGTAATTTGGTGATTGTGCATTCTCTTTTTTTAAAGCTCCTTCGGCTTTAACGAAGACATTCTTATCACGTATCTAGTGCTTCGCTCTCGAGTTTATTCCGAAAATTTTATATCATCCCCATAAATGTATATTATTATAATTCGTAACTTGCATTGGTATCAAAACAGACAAAATTTCATTGTCCCGTTTAAAAAAATGCGCATTCTTTTAAAAAAATTTGGTTATTCAACGTTTTATTGCAACTTTTGTCGTTTTTCCATAAACTGAAGTTGCTCATTACCAATGTTTCCTTTTGATTTAAAGTTGACACATATGGTCTACTGAGCAGCCTTACCGTTTTAAACTTCTAAATTATGTATATATGTGTATACATATGTATATGTATATATATATATATTTTTTTTTTGAAAATGCATTATTATTTTTTAGAATAGTTAAAATATTGTGAAAATGTTGCATGAAAAAGTGTAACTTTTGGATTTTCCATTCTTTTTATGCTGTAAAACTTTATTTTTTGATTTATCAAGAAAATTCAAAAAGTTATTATGATAATTTTCTAGGGCATTTAGAAATCAAAGTTTTTCTTTTCTTGCCATTTTTTCATATCGTCCGTTAATTCCTTTAAAAGGTTCATTTTCATGTGTTTTTTTAGAATGTTGTAAATGTTATAACTCTCATAATTTTTAATTTTATGAAAAAAGTCATTAGATAAATTGTTCCACTTTTTAAACATTATAAATAACCGTACAGAAAATTTTTGAATTTTGAAAAAATGGTCTTAAAAATATTCAAAAGGCGCTGACTTTTGGAATTTTTATCCATAATGGCTGGCTAAGGAACTTAACCTTTAGTTTAGGACACTTAAAGAGTGTACTAGAGACCAATCTAATAGAATTATTTCTTTTTAAAGTTATCGTGCTGACAGACAGGCAGGCATAAATACATACAGACCGACAGACAGAAATATTCATAAAAACCTATTTTTCGGATTTAGGGGTTCTCAAAACATGGACATTTGACCAAAACTGGGGGAGGGGACGGGTTCTGAAATTTAACACATGTCTAATACCTTCTCTGATTAGAATGTAAAAAAAAACATTTACAAACATTTTGTTGCTCTACCTTCGGTGACAAAATGTTATCTATTTATTTTAGCTTAGCTTGTGCCGTGTGTCAGATGCCCCTATAATGCATTTGTTTATTAAATTTGTTTTAAAAAAATAATAAAATTATGAATTTTGCAGAAATTGTTATGAAGTTCCCAACTGAAAAGACTGCCACTGAAAAAACCGATTTTTTATGTCGACAAACGTTCAAATAATGCATTTTTTATCAAATGTGTTTAAAAAATCATAAGATTAGTCAACAAATTATGAGTTTTGCTAAAATTATCATAAATTATCGAATTGAAAAAAATTGACATAGAAAAAAAGAATATTTCCGTCGAAAAATGCCTGATTACTGCATTTGTACAATAAATTTGTTTATAATATAAATAATTATAACCAGAAGAGAATTTTTTCACATAATATTGTTTCGATTCCAATTTCTTGCAACATAACTTGCAAAAACGTGTATTTATGCAAAATCGTGACAAATTTTTTTCAACAAATAATTTGTTGATAACACATTTTCTTGTATTTTTTACAATATTCGAATATCTTTAACTAATGCTATTTTATGCAAATTAGCGATTTCAACCATTATCCTGTTATTGACGAGCATCGAGAACGTTAAATAGAAAAAGGCTATTTTCTCGTCATATTTGTTTATTTATAAAAAATTGAAAACCTTATTCAAAAATCAGACTGGACAACTCTCTTAGAAATCTTATTAGCTTTTTTTCCACTTTTTTTTGGTCAAAATCAGTGAAGATTTGTGAGTTGTGCGTTATTCTGAACCAAACAAGTCATTTTTCTTCCCAATGTGCGGCACTCCTTCAGGTATGAAACTACTATTTTCTCGAATAATCTTCTAGAGAATTAAAAAAGAAACACTTTACTTCTCTTGACTTTTTTCTAGATCGTGCGTTATTTGGCTTAAAAAGTACATTTTCGTGTGTTTTTTTGAATTTTGTAAATGCTATAATTATCGGTACAGAAAATTTCTGAATTTTGAAAAAGAGTAGTCTAAAAAATTTTCAATATACGCTCACTTTTTGAATTTTTATCGAAAATGTCTGGCTAACGAACCTGTCCTCTATTTTAGGACACTTAAAGAGTATACCAAAGGCCAATCCAATCTGTCAATTATTTCGAAAGTTATCGTGCTAACAAACTAAAAATCTACAGACGCATAGACACAGAAACGCGCACTGAAACGGCTCAAAATATAAATTTCATTTATATTCAAAATATTCACTCGGCAGCGGGCGAAAGTGAAAATAGATACGCTCTTGAAAAACTTGCAAATTACTGATCAAAATATTACATAAGTTACTTAAACCGTTACGCGAAACAGGCACCGTTGCATGCGCAATCGCGGATAAGTAGGGTTAACGAGTGGACCAGAACACACGGAGAGAGAAATTGTCCTCCTAACCTCCCGAGGCTAGTGGCGCTAGTTGCTTATGGCGCTTGGCTTGCTAACTTACCACAAACTGGCCAATGGCGCTCTAGGCGAGAGTCAGCGGTCTACGCTCTTGCGTGACTGGTTGTGTGGTTTGCCCACTACTTGGACGCTGAGAGTCCAACTCTCCTAGAATGAAAGATTAATGCGGTGCGGTCATGATGCGGGCATCAGTAATATAAGTATAGGTGCCAACCAGGCTGTGGTCACTCAATGCTTTAGAAGTGCAGACCGATAATCAACGGTGGTGCCATCAAACGAGCCCACAGGTTTTTAAGATAAGATAATAGATGCTTGAGGTAATATCCAGATGATTTGTAGATAATGTAATTTAAAAACTAAATAAATTGAAAAAACCAATAGAAAAACAAATAAAAATACATAAATAATGACTGAAATAATCATTGATATATTTCTGCTTGTTTTTCTATTCCTTTTTTCATAAAAACATGTCCTAAGAAGAAAAGAAAGATGATGGAAGTATGTTTGAAAGCAGTTTTCATTTAAATGTTGTCATCATTTTCGACATCAATTTTCTTATCGGCACGTTCCTTTCTCAAAATATTACTCTGTTTTTATGGTAATAATACAGAAGGTATCGCTTCCTCTTTTAGTGTTCATTTGTGTACTACAGCGATAATTACCAGGTCGAAAATGATGAAAACAAATTAGATATCAGCTGTCAAACAGTTCTTAATGGGTTAGGTTTCACATGTGCTGACGTTCAGAAAACAAGGAAGGAGTAAGAGAGATAGATCAAACTTTGACACCTGAGCGACATGTAGCGGGGGAAAGTACTACAGAGCCATCTAACGAGACCGCAAAACAGGATCAAAGTATGTGTCTTCATGGTTGCCTATATTAGTGACCACAGCCTGGTGCCAACGCCGGTCGAAATTGAGAGTTACTCCGAGTTGGAAGCCTGGAATCCAACATTCGTTGTTTCTCCAAGTTCCAACACTGGCACCCCCACGCTCTAAGTGAGAGACAGTGGGACCACTAGTCCGATAGTGCTGCCATAGCGCATGCGGCTGATAAGCTAGGAGGCGAATTTCTCTCTCCGTGCAGGAGCTTTCGCGATTGCCGGAAAACGTGGAGACCGGCAGTCGGTGCCAAGCATTCGTAGGGAATCACCGTTTGGCTCTCGACTCTCCAGGACCTTAAAATCTACTCGTTACGACTTACTACATTCGGAAGCAAAACGGTACCACGCTACCAAAGAGTCAAGTTTAGGAGGAACAACTAAGAAGCTATTAAAATAAAGTGCTTTTATTTAAATTACTGAAATAGAAAGATATATAATTAATTCAAAACTTTGAAGGTGCTTCCTTACGTAACTGAAATCTAGGGAACTCGGATTTTAGAAATTATACTGAAGAGATTCTATTTGCAGTGAAGGAAATGTGAGCGGCTTTTTTGTTAGGAAAGTTCTATAGATGGTGCACAAACATTCTTCTAACCATATATTGTATGGGCGACCCGTTACCGTACGAAAGCTGATATAATAAGGTCCTAAAACTCAGAGGATTAAATCAGTAGTTAAAAATTTGAAGGTGACCATCCATTGAACTTTTCTACTAGTTTTGATATAGAAAGCTCCGATCCTAAGGAATTGAAGAAATTCCGAAAATGGACGCATGACTTTTTAATTCAAAGCTCAAGCATCTTAAAATGTAGATTTTTCTTCTGACCACCTGAAAAAAATGAGGGACAACTAAGCACTAAACGCAAATCTATTTTCACAACAATTAATATTTGTTTGGTAAGCGAAACTGACTTCTGTGGACAAATATTACACATAAAATTTTCACAGAAGGACGTTTCACCTTTCAAATTCTACTTAAAATAAGTTCCTTAGTTCTTCAAAAAGAGGAAAATAATGTAGAATGTAGGTCATTTTTAGCTACATAACAATACTACTCGGTTATCTAAAATAAAAATAAAAAAAGGATGATTAGGAAAATAATAAGATAATTTGGTTCTCGCTTCTGCGATCCCATTTTTGTCACGTTAATTTGAAAAGAAATAAATTCAATGAAAGGGGGAGGGTCGGTAAGGCCGGTTTTTGGCCTAATTTATTTTTGGACCAAAAAATCTGAAAAAATCATGGTAGTATCTTATAAGTATCCCGAGTCGATTGCACGCTAAACGGACTACCCTCCACCCCCCAGCCACCCCCACCCCCCTACAAATATAGGAAACACCACTACCCACCAACTGTATTTTCGAGAGATTTGACACTCTTAAACATATATTCTGAGGTTAGCTCGGGTTTACTATGGTTTTCGTGGTCGCCGAATACAAATCTGGTGTTCTTTGACTTTTATCGCGTCAGGTTCAAGGTCATTGGAAGGTCAAATCGAGAGAAAACGGTAAAAAAATCCAAAAAAATACGTTATAGGTTTTTGGAGTCGCTAATTACGAATCTGGCATCCGTTGAACTCTATCGCTTCAGGTTCAAGGTCATTTGAAGGTCATTTGAAGGTCAAATCGAAAACCTATAACATATTTTTTTCAGCGTTTTCTCTCGATTTGACCTTCCCGCGACCTTGAACCTGACGCGATAAAGGTCAGCGGATACCAGGTTCATCAGCAGCGACCCCAAAAACCTATAACATATTTAAAAAATTTTTTTTACAGTTTTTCTCGATTTGACCTTCAAATGACCTTCAAATGACCTTGAACCTGAAGCGATAGAGTTCAACGGATGCCAGATTCGTAATTAGCGACT
>NC_046663.1:131079522-131081606 GCF_010883055.1 Belonocnema kinseyi
TGCATATAAAATGTAATCAAAACAAACGCCCGCTAAACTCATTACTCGCCACCCCGCGCGCTGGCATCGTTTCGTCTATCCCCTCCAATCGGCGGCTCACGGTGAATAGTAATTCTTTCTGACATCTATTGCTCTTGTATATTGTTTGAACTCATTTAAAAACATCATAGAATGCTAGGGATTTGTACTCGAAAATCTAGGAATTGGGTAGTTTTTTATCCACGGAATCCTTACATTTGAAACTCCAATTTTTCTATCCACACGCGTTTGTCATGTACATTGTTGTTCCTTTATATCTTGTAATCTTTTTCTGTTTTGCATATTAGTGACTATCAGATCAGTTTGATCTTGGTGCAAACTTTCGGTTATCTCTCTTAATGAATCGATTTTTTTTCAACATCAACGATGTTTTCTTCTAAATAACGACCCTGAGCTTCACATGGCTCACTTTGACCAACGTTTTGTTTTTCAATTTTTTCAGTTAACGCGACTGCAATGAGTCTACTCTTTTATTTAATTCGATATTGGTTACATTGCTTTTTATTCGACTTTTACGTACAGACGCAATCACCCTATTTTGACTCTGAAGTGTTCCGTTGACCTCGAATTTTATTCTTTTTGTTTCCGCTTCTATGTCATTTAATTCTTCATCAGCGGAGTCTACCACTTTATTGCTAGCGTTTGCACAGGTAACATATAGTTATTCTTTTCATTTGAATTAATTAAGTTTTGAGATATGTCTGCGGTACTATTCGCAAGATTGACTTTCGATCCACTAGTATTTTCCAAAGTTCCTTGATTTGAATCATGATCGCTACGGCCTTGTCAATCTTCCGAATCCGATACATCCGTCAGTTGATCAAGTACTATTTGTTCATTTTCCAAGACTGACTTTGATCATTTAATCCTCTTTTTAATTTTCAGACTAGGATTATTTTCAATAGCTTCCTTATCTGCCATTTTTGGAAAATGATTTTATTTTTAAAAAAATTTAATTTCAATTTTAAGTTTTTTTTCAAAATTCGATTTTCATTACCCATAAAGGTAGATTTTAAGTTGATTATCTAAATGTCTTGAAATTTTATTTTCGCCATTTAATTGAAAAGTGAATTTTAAATTTTATTTGGATTCGATCCAGCGATAGTATTTAAATTCAGTGTTGATAATTTACTATACTCATTATAAAGTTAATTGATTTTTGCTAGTGTATGTATATTCTCAATTAGCCTTGCTAATGTATTTGCTTTGACAGAAGTTAATGTGTTTTCATCACTTGGCAATAATATCAGTTTAAAATTCAATTAATTTCTCATCATGAGTTTACGACCTGTCTATATTCACATACAATAGTCCCGTAATATATCCGACGCGACGGGTTACGCAGTGTTTATATTTGAGGAATGTCTGCTTTCCAATTATCGCATTTTAATTTTTACGATTTTAATTTTCGATTTCTTGTAATTTCGTTCTATCTGAAGAACTTCTGTGACCCACCAGGGGTACCAGTTGTAACATGATTCTTATTATATTTAACAGAGCAATCAAATTTGCCCTCTTATGACTTCTGGATTTAAAGACAGTTTAAATTT
Organism: Belonocnema kinseyi; assembly: GCF_010883055.1. Lineage (NCBI taxonomy): Eukaryota > Metazoa > Arthropoda > Insecta > Hymenoptera > Cynipidae > Belonocnema > Belonocnema kinseyi. Next base: position 131,081,112 of record NC_046663.1, read on the forward strand.
TAACACCCTGAATTTTTACTTTTTAAACTTGAATAAAATTGTTTCGAGTCTTTCGTTCATTAGATTGACTCATGAAAATACTTATTGCTCGATTTTTAGTTTATCCTCGTCAGGAAGTTGGCACCGAGTATCCACGTCGGTACCAACCCTGGAAGAACGATAAACCTGAAACGTAATACTTTATGATTAATGAGCAAAAGGAAAGAAACTCTGTCAATAACCTGGGGTTCCCAATTTACGTTAATTTTTAATTCTGCTTTCTCTGCTTTAAGCCCCTTAATATTGAAGTAATTGTTAATTAGAAATTCCTTTGCGATATAATTATCTCTAAATCCAGTATCTATTTGGGCATCTATTAGCTCCGTTCTCATGTTATATAAATTTATTTTGACAAAAGGGGGAGGGTCGGTAAAGCCGGTTTTTGGCCTAATTTATTTTTGGACCAAAAAATCTGAAAAAATCATGGTAGTATCTTATAAGTATCCCGAGTCGATT
>NC_046663.1:131081706-131086843 GCF_010883055.1 Belonocnema kinseyi
TAATACATATGGGGGATTCCACACAATATTTCCCACAACAAATTTTTTTTAACGTAGAATATATACGTATTTTTTTATTTTAATATCACACGCAAAGTTTTGGAGACAATTTTTTTTTAATTTCATGTTCAGAAAAGAGTAACTTTTTTCAATTTCTTACACTGCAATTTTAAACAAAGGTTTTTAAATTTATACGAAAGTAAAATGTGTACCTTTTTCTCAACTTTCGAATAAAGTATATTAAAATCCACTCTAATTACTTATTTAATAATATTATTGGAATATTTTGAAATTATGAGATTTCTTAAAATTTTAACCTGTTTTCTTATTGTTTTATTTTTTTTATTTTTAAGAGTGGACTAAACGTTTTTCTTGATCTGGTAAACATTTGGGAGTGGGTAGTCAAATACTTTCGAATCAGTGAATTTTTTTATAGTAATTAATTTTTAATATATTGAATTAACAACATAAAAATACACGATTTGTCAAATGGATAGTTGAAATTTACTTATCGCGGACGCAGTCGAGTCTCAGTCTGAGCGAATACGGTGCGGGAGACTTCGCGCGCGCTAGCGACTATTCAAAAATGCATTGCTTATTGCATTGCTTATTTCTGTAACCAGTCACAGGTTTGCTGTCTCACCCTAACGAAGTGTTGTAAAGAGGAAAGGATTAGAGTAGGGGTGGATTAAAAAAAAATTATTGTGTTCCCTTAAGGAACAGGACTGTGAGGACATCCCCTTTTTGAATGCCCGAATTTTGAAACTTCATAAAAATAAAGTAAAAATGATTTTTTACTTAGGTTAATTGAACTCATTGGTCATCTTAATAACTGAATGCACAATTAATTAACAAACATATTTAATTCAATATTTAACCTAATTGTCATTAATTATTTATACATATTATTTAAAACAATATATAATATTTATAACAATATTTTTGCGAATATCTTTTATATTTATATTACAGATATTATTTTATTTTTTCTGATAAATAACAAAACTTATTTTTATTCATCCGTGTTGGTGTGAGATTATAAAGAACCTGCTTTGATGCCACAAGTCCTACAGTAGTGGTTTGAGCTTTAAAAGAGGTTCTAATTTATCTTAAATACAAACCCTACTTTCACGCTAAACGTGGAAAAATGGCCGATTTCGGACACTTTTAGTATCAAAGTAGGGTCTGAATTACATTGAAATCGCTGCTTATTTAGAACCTGTTTTACAGCCTCTAGCCCCTACGAAGGTAGGAGATACGGCTTCAAAGTAGGGCCTAAATTTCAACTCGGGCTCATTCACTACTTCGCTTTATTTATGCATATTAAAGTATATGTTCTAAAATCACTGATAATACCATGGACCAGTAGCGCACCTTTAAAGATGTGTGAATAAACCAGGCGATGCACCATTTTTTTTAAAAACGGAAACGGAAAAAAAACTATTTGTATTTTATGCATAAAGGTAAGAGCATGTCCGAAATGTAGGAAAATTATTTATTTCTATATCTGAAGCTTAGGGATAAAAAAATAGTGTAAAATTATTCAAAATTGCCAATATTGCATATATTTTACGATTTGTCTAAATTCATTATTATTCTAAATGCAATTCGTTCAAATCTTAAGGGCATTTATTATTAAAATTGGTAATTAAAAATATATATAATTAAAAAGAAACAAAGTCATTTGCCGTCGCTTCAAATTCCGTTTTTCAAAAATTTATTTTTTATCTTTCCTAGAAACAATTTAGTCATTCGCATGTTACTTTCGGGGTTTATTTCATTCTTAAATTCAATTTATTAAAATCTTGAGGGCATTTATTATTAAAATTTTTAGTTAAAAAAAAAATATATATATATAATTAAAACGAAGCAAGTCATTTGCCGTCGCTTCAAATTTCGTTCTTCAAAAATTAAAATTTTTATTTTAGTTAAAAGCAACTGTTAATAAAAATTTTAATATTTCAAAACATTGATTTTTAACTTCCCAAGAAGAGTTTTAGATGCAAATAATCTCAAAAAAATCACAGATTTCGAATTTAAACTTTTAACTCGCTATTATAATAAATTTAAAAAAATTGATTGGTAACTTTTAATCACCATTGAGTACTCCATCTCACAATGAACCCTCGCCGAGAAAAGCCAACACAACCGCACTCCACGCAGGAGAACCACAGCGTTGACGAACAGAGCCCGGTAGGCCTTGTTAATTTTGAAATGTAAGAATTTGTAGATTTGAATCTTTATCCCTTTAACACCAAACGCTTAACAAAGAAAGCAGCCGTGGTAGCCTGGACCTTTTTGGCGGCAGCAGGTACTGCCACGAGATTTAGACTCGACCCGCCCAGGGCAGCCAGGGCTGCCGCGCGGCAGCAATTTTCCGAAAATTGGATTATTTCTTTTTCGGTACAGAATTGATATTTGAAATTAAAAATTGACCTTTTGTAGTTGAAAATTTACCTATTTTTTTGAAAATGCACATATTTCGATAAAAATTCCTTATTTTGGTAGGAACTTAGTCTTCTTGTTTGAAAATTCATCTTTGTGATTAAAAAAAATATATTAAGTTGCACGTTCCGCTTTTTTTTGGTTAACAATTAAATTTTCTAACTGACAATTTAACTATCCCACTTTTGGCGGAACAATGAAATTTGGAATTAACAATGTATAATTTTGGTTTCAAAATTCAATTATTTGCTTCAAACATCGTCTTTTTTATATAAAATTAATCTTCCTAGTTGAAAATACATCTGTTTTCTTGAAAGTTCAAATATGTATCATCAAATGCATCTTCTGCAGTAAAATTTTAATTCATTTCTTGAAATTCAATTTTTTTGTTAAATATTAATTCTTTTAACTAAAAAGGAATTATCCTATTTCTGGTTTTATATATTTATATTTTTAATTACAAATTTATCTTTTTTAGTTCAAACCTCCACTATTTGTTTGAAAATTGATTGTTGGTTGAAAACTAATCGTTTTTTTTAGGAAATTAATGGTATGGGCTACAAAATTAATCTGTTTTTTTTTATTATTCTTAACCTAGATGGCCAAATTCGATTTGTTTGCCTTAGATCGAAAAAAACGTCTTGCATAATGTATTATAAAATAAAATAAATAACAAAAACTTGTCGATAGAAAGATTTGAACGAGCGACAACCAGGTCGTCATATTGGCCCTTTGCCATTAGACCAGTGGCGCAACTTTGAAAGCAGCGCGTAAATAGGTAGACATTTGGCAGGCCCGGCTACTGTCATTTTCAGACGTTCATAATTTTTAAACAAGGGCCCGCTCATAATTTCTAAACAAGGGCCCACTCACAAAGAAGCCGGGACACATGTCTATTTGTTAATAGGAAATATTTCGGGTTCCATGTCTTTACACCTCGTGAATGCGGTGTGTCAATATTAGTATTTAAAAAAGGAGTGTGTCGATATTAGTATTTAAAAAATCATGTCAATGTGTGCATTCACATGATTTCAGGGCAACGTTTGGTGAGATTTTACCCACGTCCGGACATACGATTTTTGCTTTTCTTTTTTCCTTTCATTCCTTTAGAAAATAGCTTTGAAAATCTGCTATTTAAAAATGTCACATTTGATTGCTTCTATTCTAAAATGGACCGTATATGAGCATTGAAATGATTTCAGGGCAACGTTTGGTCGGATTTGACCCACGTCCGGACATACGATTTTTTATTGCATTTTTATTTATCTTTCCTCTCGAAAATATCTTTAAAAATATGATATATAAAAAATGTCACATTTGATTAATTCAATGTCAAAATGGACCGTATAAGGGCATTGACACGATTGGTGAGGCCCGCTTTGTCGAATTGGACACTTTTTTGATAATAGAACATTAATTTTTAACTTTGTCTTCACACCTCGTGAATGCGGTTTGTCGATATTAGTATTTAAAAAAGGAGTAAAATATATATATATTTTTTTAAATAGAAAATTAACATTTGCAGGGAAAATTTTGATTTTCTCTCATTTCTTTTTAAAGGCAAAATTGAAAATAAAAACCAAAGTGAGGCTGTGTTTTTTAAACCTTCCCCTACATTACTGTTCAAAAAAAGTTTGAAAAAATGAAATATTAAAAAAAAATTATTTAATGTGAAACCGTCTAATTGCTTTACGTTTTTACGTTTGGTCACATTTGAACCACTTCAGGGCATAGGATTTTGAATTTTTTATTTCTTTTTTTCCTCTAGACAGTAGTTTTGAAAATCTCATATTTAAAAATGTCACATTTGATTATTTCTATTGTAAAATGGACCGTATATGTGCATTGACGTGATTTCAGGGCAACGTTTGGTGAGATTTGACCCACGTCTCGACATACGATTTTTGATTTTCTTTTTTCTTTTCATTTGTTTAGACCGTAGCTTTGAAACTCTGCTATTTAAAAATGTCACCTTTGATTGTTTCTATTCAAAAATGGACCGTATATGTGCATTGACATGATTTCAGGGCAACATTTGGTCGGATTTGGCCCACGTCGGACATACGATTTTTAATTTTATTTTTTATTATCTCTCCTATCGAAAATATCTTTAAAAATATGATATTGAAAAATGTCACATTGGATTAATTTAATTTCAAAATGGACTGTATAAGCGTATTGAAACGATTGGTGAGGCCCGTTTTGTCGATTTGGACACTTTTTTGATAATAGAACATTAAATTTTAACTTTGTCTTTACACCTCGCTCGAATTCGTTGTGTCGAATTGGACACTTTTTTGATAATAGAACATTAATTTTTAACTTTGTGTTCACATCTCGTGAATGCGGTGTGTCGATATTAGTATTTAAAAAAGGAGTAAAATATATTTTTTTAAATAAAAAATTAACATTTGTAGGAAAAATTTGATTTTTCTCTCATTTCTTTTTAAAGAAAACTTTGGAAAAACCGAAAGTGAGACTGTGTTTTTTTAACCTTCCCCTACATTTATATGCAAAAAAAAAGTTTAAAGAAATAAATAAAAAAATATATATTAATGTGAAACCGTCTATGTCAGACGTCTCGAACTTCAGGCCTATTCGCTGTGAGCCGCGCTCGTGTCGCCACCTAGCGGATTTGAAAGTTAATATCGGGCGTGTGTATTTACATGAGACTACATGGGCAATAATACAA
>NC_046663.1:131086943-131095458 GCF_010883055.1 Belonocnema kinseyi
TAGAATTCTGATACAAAGAAATTAACTAATTTCGATTATGGAAATGCTATATTTATGGACGTAATGAAGCTGAATGTATAGGTTTTATTATATGAAGGGAACCGTCTGTCAAAATTTATTCTCGAGCGCGAAGTGTAATTGTCGCAATGAGAATGTGATTTTTGAAGCCTCGGCTGCTTTCAAACCGACATGTTCATGTACCAGAAAATTCAGTAGGGCCACCATGACCTCAGCGTTGCGTTCTAGACAGGGACCCGAACAGAGATAGGGAAGGCTAGTCAGAGCCCCACTAGAGCCCTATAGAAATTCTTGCACGAGCCCGTGCATGCGCTGCAGTAGGACAATATCATACTTGAAGGAATTAAATAACTTTTAAACCTCTTACCTTCAATGTGAGAGAACCTTCTCCGTATCCAAACTGTAGATTGTTGCGGTCTTCATACCACTATGTACTTTCCTAAAGAACACTGCACTACACGTCCCTCTTTTGCAAAAGCCATTGTGCTACTGTTTCTTGCACAAGATAAAATGTAAAATAAGATAAAATAATAATAAGTTCGTGAAGTATAAGCTCTTCTCTAAAGTTTTTTATAAAATTTCCCAGAACGCGCTATGATGTAAGTGCGAATTCACTGTATAAAATTTCGTTAATATATAATATTCGTGGAGTGTAAGATCTCCACTAAAGTTTAAAAAAAAATTCACTTTTTATCGTCACTCGTTGAGAGTATGAATAGAACTTCCAACTCTTAGAACGCGCTAAGATAAACTGAAAAAATTTCCTGTTCTGTGAAAAATCTTGTATTTTATGATATGCCAAAAGAAGGGTTCTGAGAAACTGCTGTAAAAAATGCGGCATTTTACGATATGCCAAAATAAGGTTTCTGAGAAACTGCTGTAAAACATCTAGCATTCGTCTCGTCATCCCGAAATTCGGGACGACTAGCCTATTCTCACAGTTTGGCTAGTCGTCCTGAAATTCGGGATGACTAGCCTATTTTCAATATTTGTCTATCCGTCCCGAAAATTATGTATTTTTTAGATTTTACTCCTTTTGAGTTAGCCAAAGATTATTAAGACTGCTAGCTGTCCCTAGAAAAATTAAGAAACGAATAAAACTAAAAGTTAGGTTAGGTTTTAGAAAATGTGTTCCTTTAAGCTTTAAATCATCCAAACCAATTTATATATTTGCTCTGTGTCAACGTAGTCTCAAGGTCGTTCGAAACCTCCCTATGATTTCCGCGCGCTTGGATTGCATCTTACTTTTATAATTTGAAGCTTGAAAAAACTATGAAAATTTTAAATTTTTCTTTATTTATTTCAGTTACTAATACAAATTCACCAAAAGTCTTAGTTTTTTTTTTTTGAAAATAAAGAATATCTTGGTAAAAAGTTTAGAATTTTTTTAAATAGGACTTGCTACTAGAAATAATTTATGTCACACCCATAAACCTTTCCAATATCTGATAAGGGGAAAGGCGGCCTTGTGACTGGTCACAGAAATAATATAAGATTACACACCTGACCCTTTTCCAACGCCCCGTGGGGAGCGGAAAGGCACCTCTGTGACTGGCCACAGAAATAATGTAAGATCACACCCCTGCCCCTTTTCCAACATCCCCCCCTCCCGGGGGGGGTGCGCCCATGTAACTGGTCACAGAAATATTGTAAGATCACACCCCTGTCCCTTTTCCAAAGCCCCGTTGGGGGCGGTAAGGTACCCCTTTGACTAGTCAAAGTAATTACATAAGTTACAGGAACGAAGTTTATTTCATGATTAGTATTGTATAAATTGATTAACAGGAATCAGTGTTTTCTGTCATATTGAAATAAAAGTTTAATGGCGATAGGGCTGAAAAATAGTGCGAGGCTCGAGGACTGAAAATCACTAAATTTTCTCAACTATAATTGCACTATAAGCATTTTTTCAGAACTATTGGCTAAATGGAGAAAATAGGCTAATTGTCCCGATTTTCGATATGACTAACATTTATGGTAATTTAGGTTTAGTTAAAAGGATAAATTATATAAAATGCATCCTTTTCGGGACGACTAGCCAAATGATAAAAATAGGCTAGTCTTCCCGAAATTCGGGACGACTAGACGCAGCCTTCATTTTTATTTAAATTAATTCCATTTGTTTAAATTTAAATATTTAAAAATGAATTAACTAATGTTAATAAATTTCCCACTACGCCAATGGTTATCTTTTTTAAGGGAAAAAAATAATTAAAGAAAAATTATTAAAACAAACTCCATTTGTTTGAACAATTAAAAATAATGAACTGATGTTAATAAATATTCCATTAGACTAATAGTAATAATTGTAAGGGGAAAAACAAATTAAAAAGAAATATATATTTGAACAAATTCCATTTGTTTAAATAATTAAAAATGAATTAACCAGTGATAATAGACATTCCACTAGACCAGTATTAATAATTGTTACGCCAATAAAAATCGAATAGAAATCAGTTAAACAAATTCCATTTGTTTAAATAATTGAAAATGAATGAACTAATGTCGATAAAAATTACACTAGACCAATAGTAATCATTTTTAAGAAAAATAAAACAAATTTTAAAAAAATTATTTAAACAAATTGCATTTATTTAAACAATTAAAAATAATGAAATGATAATAATGATATGTTTAAATAATCAAAAGTTAATTAACCAATGATAATTAATATTCCACTAGACCAATATTATTAATTTTAAGTAAAATAAAATTTACCTGTTTTGAGAAAAATGTTATCTGTTTCGAAAAAAATATCAACTGTTTGGCAGAGAATTCCAAGACTTTGTTCAAAGTCATCCTTTTTGGTTAAAAATTCATCTTTTTGGATTAAAAATTCAATTTCTTTCGCAGAAAATTATTTTTGCTTTGAAAAGTCATTTATTCTTTCTAGCAATAAACTACGAAAAACTTCTGGAAACTTAAAGTTACGTAAAGTAATAGGGGTAGTTTGTGTAGAAATATTTGCTAACGGTTTCTTACAGGGAGGAGGGGTCTTAAAGAAGGTCTACTGTCCGTTACGTAAATTGAGTACGGCCCCGAAGCCGATATTGGCCAGATGGGAAATCCTGGATGTCGACGTCGGATTGAGGTAATACACTTTTCGTCGCCAGAAGCAGGTTCCCACAATGATATAATTAAAGGGATTAAGTACTGGAGATTTTAGTGTTACCTACTAGCAATCTTACTTTGTGATAAGGAAGCGGGTGATAAAAAAATCGTAAAGACGGTTTGTCATTGTTGAAGTGGGCTTACTAGAGCCGGGCGATGGTCAATTCCGCCCCAGCTACCTATGTACCGTCCCCCACTACGCGGCTTCCCCTCACACCGTCGAGCTGCTGCCACTGAGCTTGGTCAGCGGGGGGCCTTTGTTCCTAATGAGGCCTAAAATATAGAATATAAAATTTTTTAAATTTCACACTTAGTAAATCACAAGTATGATATTCGAAATCTACGAATTATAACGATTCCAACGATATGTTGTTTGACTCATAAAGTTGACAATTAAAGAATTAGTATTCATTTTTATGTTCAATTTTATGTACAATTTTATGGAAAATTTTCCAGTAGTGAAATATCATAAATTTTGTTTATTGCCCAGACAAGCGCATTTCTCAAACTTGTCCCTTAATAATTTTGCACTTTACAAAAGGATGAATAGTTTCAGTCTTACCCTAATTTGGGAAAAATTTGGGAATTATTTGGGAAAAATTTGGGAAATTCCGGATGCTAATATTTGGCTAGAATTGAAGCATCATAAATTTTTTTATTGCTTAACCAATCAGGTTGCTCAAAATTGTCCTTAAAACTGTACACTTAGCATGCTAGTCTCATTCGCCTTCATTCATTGATTTGGAATGCAAGTGAATTTTTTGGTATACTCTGCTATTGTAAAAATTTTGACTTCAACATCTACTGCATTTTGGAAGAGAAATGTCTTCGGAAGCTGCTCCAATTATTATTGAAACGACGTCTGAGAAACGTAAAACTATTCTGATTGTAAATGATTTTAAATTCCACTTTAGTCGATTTTTAAAAACGGGAGAAGAAAGATGGAGATGTAATGATAAAAAATGCACTTCTTTTTTACGTACTTTCGGTGAATCTCCGCGAAGTATTAACAGCCTTAGCAATTTATACCATAACCATGATCTCGTGAACAAACAAATTTTTCAACGCCAATATGATGACATGATGAGAGAGTGATAAAATTCGCGTATTATCTTATAGACACGTATCTAAAAGATGACTGCACTTTTCCGCCTGAAATCTGGTCCGAAAGAACTGCGGATCCAACCCGGACAACGAATGCGTGTGAATCGTTCCATTCTCACTTTAACAATTCATTTTATCACACACATCCTTCAATTTTCAAAACTATTGAAACTCTGCTCGAAGTTCAAACGGGAACTTACTTCAAGTGCAATAGCATTGATTCACCTTTCCAGTACCAGAATTCTTACTCCAAGTTTTTTTGCTTCTTTTTTTCCTCTAGACAGTAGTTTTGAAAATCTCATATTTAAAAATGTCACATTTGATTATTTCTATTGTAAAATGGACCGTATATGTGCATTGACGTGATTTCAGGGCAACGTTTGGTGAGATTTGACCCACGTCTGGACATACGATTTTTGATTTTCTTTTTTCTTTTCATTTGTTTAGACCGTAGCTTTGAAACTCTGCTATTTAAAAATGTCACCTTTGATTGTTTCTATTAAAAAATGGACCGTATATGTGCATTGACATGATTTCAGGGCAACGTTTGGTCGGATTGGGCCCACGACGGACATACGATTTTTAATTTTATTTTTTATTATCTCTCATATCGAAAATATTTTTTAAAATATGATATTGAAAAATGTCACATTGGATTAATTCAATTTCAAAATGGACCGTATAAGGGTATTGAAACGATTGGTGAGGCCCGTTTTGTCGAATTGGACAATTTTGATAATAGAACATTAAATTTTAACTTTTTCTTTACACCTCGCGATTGCGGTTTGTCGAAATTAGTATTTAAAAAAGCAGTAAAATATATTTTTTTGAAATAGAAAATTAACATTTGTTGGAAAATTCTTCATTTTTACGTTTGGTCAGATTCGAACCACTTCCGGACATAGGATTTTGAATTTTTTTGCTTTTTTTCCACTCTAGACAGTAGCTTTGAAAATCTCATATTTAAAAGTGTCAAATTTGATTATTTCTATTGTAAAATGGACCGTTTATGTGCATTGACATAATTTCAGGGCAACGTTTGGTGAGATTTGACCTACGTCCGGACATACGATTTTTGCTTTTCTTTTTTCTTTTCATTCCTTTAGAAAATAGCTTTGAAAATCCGCTATTTAAAAATGTCACATTTACTTGCTTCTATTCTAAAATGGACCGTATATTTGCATGTACATGATTTCAGGGCAACGTTTGATCAGATTTGACCCACTTCCGGACATACGATTTTTGATTTTCTTTTTTCTTTTCATTTCTTTAGACAGTAGCTTTGAAAATCTCATACTTAAAAATGTCACATTTGATTATTTCTATTCTAAAATGGATCGTATATGTGCATTGACATGATTTCAGGGCAACGTTTGGTGTGATTTCACCTGCGTCCGGACATACGATTTTTAATTTTCTTTTTTATTATCTTTCCTCTTGAAAATATCTTTAAAAAAATGATAATAAAAAATGTCACATTTGATTAATTCAATGTCAAAATGGACCGTATAAGGGCATTGACACGATTGGTGAGGCCCGTTTTGTCGAATTGGACATTTTTTTGATAATAGAACATTAATTTTTAACTTTGTGTTCACATCTAGTAAATGCGGTGTGTCGATATTAGTATTTAAAAAAGGAGTAGAATATATTTGTTTAAATAGAAAATTAACATTTGTAGGAAAAAATTTGATTTTTCTCTCATTTCTTTTTAAAGAAAAAATTGGAAAAATCGAAAGTGACACTGTGTTTTTTTAACCTTCCCCTACATTACTGTTCAAAAAAAGTTTTAGAAAATTCTGGAATGATAATATAAGGTTCAAAATTGGAAAAGATTTACAATATGGCTATTATATACCCGGAAAACGAATATGCGTTTATAATGATAAACGATGCGAGATATTTAATTCCGCCACCCTCTGAATACGAAATAATAAAGAGCTTAGCGAGACATTTTGTTGAAGAAGTCAGGGTCGCATTTATTATTAGAAATATGAAAACTTGCGATTAATTCATTGAATTTTTAGAATCATTAGACCAAGCAGGACCTTTGAATAGTCGAGATCAGTATTCAATACGGGTTAACTCGGTTTATAACCACAATCATTACTATGAACATCAAAATTATCGTCGAGATAATAAAAATAGTTTTCGATAAAATGATAGATTTAAAAATCAGGGATACTCACGTGAATAATAATATAAAAATAATTTTGAGTATGATCAGCGAAAAACAAATTATGGACCGAGATACGAAAATAAGTATTTAGATAGAAATCGCGATTGCAATAGTCGAGATCACTATGAAAATCAAGATCCAAGTTATAATAACCGGGGACGTTATGATGACAGAAGTCAGAGTTTTGAAAATGGGCAAAACCGGGGCTCTCATAATAACACAGGTGAAAACCATCAATATGAAAATCATCAACGTAGAACTATAGATATTCAAAAACCTAATTACGATGCGTTCGCTTATCAACCTCGTAATTATCAAAACAAAAATTGCCAATGGTCTAATGGTTCTAACTATGCAAATGGCAATATTTCTCAGAATAATAGAAATCAGAATCCTTCAAGTGTAAGTGTAGAAAACGGAGTATATAGACGAGATAATAACGGGCCACAAAATGTAAGCTTTCGAAATGCTCGAAACTATCCACAAAATAATCAAAATAAGGAATCGGGAAATGCTCGAGTCTCGATTTGGTAGAATGTAAAACGATACAGGCAAATCCGGGGCCTAACAATTTTAAAAATCCTCTTCCGTTAGACGTACGTGGAGACTTATTAGAAAATGAAGATAACGAGATAAGAAAATCTTTTGATAAATGTCCAATTTTACAAATAGAGATACAAAACGTAAATACAAAAGCGTTATTAGATAAAGACAGTGAGGTCACATGTATCTCTGAGACTTTTTTCAAAATAATATTAAAGCGTTTAGAAAGTGCGAATTATTACCAATAGTGGGCACGAGTATAGTAGGTGCTACATGTACAAAACCAGTAAAATTGAAAGAACAAGTATATGTAAATTATAAAATGGGCAACTGTAATGGCTCTTACGTATTTTTAATAGTTCCTACTTTGAATTTTTTTTATAGATACGGCACTGATTCCATATATATTTTTTCCGAAGAATTTGCGAACGAAAGAAAGAAAACTTGTCGAATATCCGGGGTTTTGCGAAATCCTCGGATCAATAAAATGTTGAAAAATCAAAACATTTGCTGGGGAAATTATTATTTTCGCGACAAATATGAATTTTGCGAAAGATATAAACCAGCGGGTAGCAGACGGCAGTATTTAAACGATTAGAATTGTTTGCTAATTTATTTTTTTTACTCACAATTCTGACATAAAAGAAGAATTCTAGAGGCCAAACGATCTTCCAGAGGGCCAGGTGTTGATGATGGTGTCCCCAAATTTTGCGAAATACGTTGCAAAGATACACCTGGCCTGATGGTTCATTACAAATACAGTTACAAAAACACAGATAGGGCATGTCAGGTCTCTCTGCTGTTTGCTCCATTTCTCAACATATTTCGCAAAATTTGGGGACACCATCATCAAGACCTGGCCCTTTGGAAGATCGTTTGGCCTCTAGAATTCTTCTATTATGTCAGAATTGTGAGTAAAAAAATAAATTAGCAAACGGTTCTAATGGTTCAAATGCTGCTGTCTGCTACCCGCTGGTTTCTATCTCTCGCAAAATTCATATTTGTCGGGAAAATAATCATTTCCTCAACAAGATTTTTTATTTTTCAATATTTTTATGATCCGAGGATCTCGCAAAACCTCGGATATTCGACCAGTTTTCTTTCTTTCGTTCACAAATCCTTTGGAAAAAATATATATGGAATCAGTGCCGTACCTATAAAAAAAATCAAAGTCGGATTGAAGCAACACCCTTAAGCAATGAAAAGATAAATGAAAAAGTAGCAAAGTGCATACTATTGGATACTAATGAAAAGGAACGCTTTCACAACTTAATTAAACGTTATGAAAAAGTATTAAAAAAAAACGGGTTGAATTTCAGTATATAGACGTGCGCTCAGCATAGATGATAAAAGACCCTTTTCAATGAGAACATATCCGGTACCTATGTTTCTGAGAAGTAAAATGAAAGAGGAAATTTAAAGCTATTGGAATTAGGGATTATTTAAAGGTCAAATAGTGCATATACGAGGGTGGATTGATAAGTTTCCGGCCTGACCAAGAAAAACAACGTTTTTAAGAATTTTTTTTTTTTATTTCTCAACATAATCTCCTCCAAGGCT
>NC_046663.1:131095558-131105783 GCF_010883055.1 Belonocnema kinseyi
TAGTTTAATTCAACTATCCAAAATGCAGAGAGTATCTAATGATTGCAAAGTTCAAGTTCATCACGCTAGCAAATATCTAGTATCCAACATCTCACTATCGAATTTGCTATATAATTTGCGAATTTGCGTAAAAAATGAGGTTTTTCGATCAAAACCCCATAAAAAATAGCTGGACCCTACTTTTTTATTGCAAATTCGGATTCAGCGTCGAAAAATACATAAGAATATATAGGTCTGGTCAATTGCACAGACACTTTTGTTTTTTTTGTGGGCCTGTGTTATTAATGATAATATTATAATTGTATTATATTCTAATAGTTTTATTTATATCTTGATCCGCATTTGAAAGAAATTAAAGAAATTAGCGATTTTGGAATTCATCTCGTTTGGATAAAAACACAATTATTTCATTATTTTTGATTTGAAGAGTCATCTCTTTCGTTGGAAATACATTTTTGAAACAGAAAATTAAAAAAATTTAACTATTTGGTTGAAAATTTAACTCTTTGATTGAAAACTCATATTCTTCGCTTAAAAAATTCAACTTTTTGTAGATAATTTGTCTTTTTTGTAGATCATTAATTTTCTTGGCCGAAAATTCATCTTATTGGTTGAAAATTGAACAGCTTTTTTGAAAATTCATTTTTCCTGTAACTATTATAGGATTGATTAAAATATAATCGTATATGATTTTTCAATCTCTAATTTCTGGGCTCCTCGAAAATACACGCTACGATTTTTGGGCTTCAACCCTTAACGTCAAAAGTCAACCCACGTAGATAATACTTTGTCAAAAAATAAATTTTTCTAGATTTTTTCAATGGAAATAAAGTCTCTGATTTTTGGGATCCTCGAAAATAACCGCTACGTTTTTTGGGCTTCAACCCTTAACGTCAAAAATCAACCCCTCTCCACCACGTACATACAACTTTGTCTGCAAATAAATTTTTGTAGCATTTTTAATGGAAATAGAGTCTCTGATTTTTGGGCTCATCGAAAATACCCGCTGCGATTTTTGAGCTTCAACCCTTCACGCAAAAATCAACCCACGCAGATACTACTTTGTCAAAAAATTAATTTTTCTAGAATTTTTGAATGGCAATAGAGTCTCTGATTTTTGGGCTCCTCGAAAATTTTTGAATTTTTCATAGCTCAGAATTTTGGGCTATTTTTGGGCTTTTTTTGGGCTGCAGTAAAAATTTTTTGGGCTCCTTTACATTTTTCAAAGAATCAATTTTCTTGTGGAGGTGCCAGCTTACATTAACCCAGCACCTCCACTTCTTTAAATCACTGAATAATAAAAATTCAATTACACCAGAATTTTGGGCTTGTTTTGGGCTCTTAAAATCCGCAAAAAAAATTTTCCCTAAACCAACCCTCAACTTCCAAAATCAACCCCCTTCAAAAAATTGAAAATGTTCAGTTATTTATTAACGGGATATTTTTGGGCTTTTTTGGGCTTCCTGAAAATACTCACTTCCATTTTTGGGCTCCAACACTTACAGTAAAAAATTAAACCCATTGTAATACGCAGATATGAAATGGTCAAAAAATAACTTTTATTAAATTTTAGAGCTTGAATAAAGTCTCTGAGACTGTATTTCCATTGGAAAATTCTAGAAAAATTTATTTGCAGACAAAGTTGTATTTACGTGGAAGAGAGGGGTTGATTTTTGACGTTAAGGGTTGAAGCCCAAAAATCATATCGAGTATTTTCGAGGGGCCCAAAAATCAGAGACTGTATTTCCATTGAAAAATTCTAGAAAAATTGATTTTTTGACAAAGTAGTATCTACGTGGGTTGATTTTTGACGTTAAGGGATGAAGCCCAAAAATCGTAGCGTGTATTTTCGAGGAGCCCAAAAATCAGAGACTTTATTCAAGCTCTAAAATGTAATAAAAGTTATTTTTTGACAATTTCATATCTGCGTGTTACAATGGGGTTAATTTTTTACTGTAAGGGCTGGAGCCCAAAAATCAAAGTGGGTATTTTCTGGGAGCCCAAAAAAAGCCCAAAAATATCCCGTTAATAAATAACTGAAAATTTTCAATTTTTTGAAGGGGGTTCATTTTGTAAGTTAAGGGTTGGTTTGGGGAAAATTTTTTTTGCGGATTTTGAGAGCCCAAAAAAAGCCCAAAATTCTGGTGTAATTGAATTTTTATTATTTAGTGATTTAAAGAAGTGGAGGTGCTGGGTTAATGTAAGCTGGCACCTCCATAAGAAAATTGATTTTTTGAAAAAACTAAAGGAGCCCAAAAAATTTTATTGGAGCGCAAAAAAAGCCCAAAAAAAGCCCAAAATTCTGAGCTATGAAAAATTCCAAAATTCGATTGTGGAGGTGCTAGCTTAATGTACCTCCGAAAATGCACGAGCAAGAATCCGAGCCCTCTGACTTCACGATTCGTTTTCGGTGGTTAACTGGTTTTGGAGAGTGTCAAAACAATGAAAGTTCATGTGATTTTGCTATCTTATATCATTGTAGAAAAATATAAGGAACTTAATTCTTATTAAACCTTCTTGTCTAATTTTGTTGCACAGTTTTCTTTTTAGTTAATGTTAATTTACGAAATGTGCATTTAAATTTGGGTAAGTTGAACAGATATTGAGGAATTTGCAAAAGATTTGAAAATAAATAATAAAACTTGTGAAGATTTTTTTTTTAATTTTGTAAAGTTTTACGGAAATGAAAAAATTCTTTTAATTTTAAGGCATTATTCAGAAAGATTTTAATACATTTTAAACGATGTAAAAAATTGTCACAGAAGAATCTGGAAGATTTTAAGGCAACCTTTTCAATTTTTCCGAATTTAAAAGAAAATCAAGAAAAATTGAAGAAAATTGAGATTCAAATCGAATTTTAAACTTAAATTCTTTTATAAATTTACAATTTTAAATATTTAAAAATACCAAATTTAGGAGGTTTAAAGGAATTGCGAAAGATTTAAAGCAGATAAAACTATTTTTCCTGAAATTCATTAGAAAAATGTAAGAGATTATAAGTCAATTTTTTTACATCTTTAATTAAGGAACGTAATTCTTATCAGGCCTTCTTGTGCAATTTTGTTACACAATTTTTTTAAATACATGGTGGTTTAAAACATGTACTTTCAAATTTGAGTAAGTTTAAGAGATACTTAAAATTTTTGAACGGATTTAAAACTAATTAAAACTTTCAACAATTTTTAAAGAATTTCGTAAGGTTTCACGAAAATGGCAAAAATTCTTTTAGGTTCCTAGCAATAATTAAAATAGATTTTTGATTGTGAAAAATTAATTTCAGGAGATTATTTTTAAACATTTCAAAACATTACAAAAGATTTCAAAATTGTCACAGCATCTGAAATCAGTTTTAAAGATAAGAAGATTAGAATCTTATAAGATTAAAAAAAAAGTATTATTTTCCTAATATTCGTGTGAAAATTTTTATTGATTTTTTATTTTGAAAAATGAACTTTAAAGGAAAATTAAAGAACACTTTTAAGCACATCAAACGATTTCCTGAAATTTCGAAAAAGAACGTAGAAGGTTTTAAAAGCAAAATGTTTCAATTCGGTACGATTAAAAAGTTAAAAAAACGTAAATAATGGAATAAATTCAAGAAATATTTAGTAGAATTAATGAAATTCGAAAATAATTTAAACTTTACAAGAGTTTCAGAACGTAGCATAATATTATTTAAAAAACTGAAAAATCTAAAAATTCTTGTCGAAGAAAAAGAAAAGATGCGTCTGGACATTGTGTACGATTGTCAGTCTTTAAGTCCATGTGATGAGTGGTTCACGTGACCAGATTCCTACCTTACAGCCACTTTTTTTATTTCCCAACTTATATTCACACGAAACGCCATATTAAGTTGAAAATTTGGGATACCAGACAAAAAGCACTAAGAATGGTTGGTCTGGTCCTAAATTGGTATAATTGTGAAAAAAGTTTTTGTTGTAAATAATTTTTTTTGCTTTTTTTATAATTATTAAAGTTTAGGACCAAACCCGCCTTTCTTAGTACTTCTTATTTATTATCCCAAATTTTCAACTCGATGTGGCGCTTCGTGTGAAAATAAGTTGGGAAATAAGAAAGGTGGCGGTAAGGTAGGAATCTGGTCACGTGGCCCACTCGTCACATGGGCTTAAAATTTTAATTCTAATGGTTTTTCAAAAATTACTTTCAGCACATTTCTTCTCAGGTTGAATCCTCGCTTTTAATCGCAAGAGGTTCAATTATTTTCAATAAAAATAACTAATGAAATAAATTTTTTTAATTTCAAAAAGAAGACACATCCCTGTATGATTAAAGATATAATTTATTTGCTTAGAGTAAGTTGTATGCAATTTAAAAAAAGTTTACTTTAAGTAAATATAAAATTAATTCAATTATTTTAAAAAATTGGAAACACTTAAGAATTTTAGTATTAAAATACACTTAAAATTTAAGATTTTTATATTTAATTTTGATAAGATATAATAGGTTTATATGTAAAATGAATCAATAATTATAAAAGTCGATAAACGAAGGACTTTCATGTGCTATGATAAAAGAAATATATAAAACGATAGAAGAAATATATATTTCTAAAACTGGTCCATAAGGTTAAAGCCAAATCTATACAGGCGTTTGTTAACATTTTTGGAATTTTTTATAATTTGAAAGGCGATTTTACATAGTGTTTTGCTAACTAGTAGAAATATTTTTATAACTTTATTTCTAAAATCTATTCCCTAAGCAACATATTAAAATAAAATTTTGGAAAATTAATAAAATTACGATTATTTTTAATTTTTAAGATTAATGTATACAGAGTACAGTTTTCATATGTAATTTCACGACGGTTTTTTGCACCATGTTTCGCCCTCGGGCAGAATCAAGGAAAAATATTCTAAAAGTATGTTTCTTAGTTATTAAGATACTATACAAAAAGATAATATTAAGATTGTTTTCTCCTTTTAAAATCACGAGATATTTCTTTATAAAATAAAATTTGATCAATTTATTTTACAATTTGACTAAATGTTAGGAAAAATCCGAATCATCTTAAAGATGTTTATAACATTTAGAGGTTTGGAAGAAACCAAGAAATATTTGATAAATTTGCGGAATGTTCGCAAGTTTTCAAATGTTTCTAATACATTAAACGCAACTTAAATTCCTAAACATATTTTTAACTGACTGAAACTTGTCTTAATTCCAGGAATTTAACGAAAAATATTTTTATCTCCATGAAATCTTTCAGAATTCGTTTAAAGTTTCTGAAGTTTATTTTTGATATCTTTAAAAATCTAAATTTTAAAGAGAATCCAAGTTTAAAATTCGATCTGAATCTCTTCCATTATTCTAAATATTTCTTGAATTTACTCGATTTTTTTGTTTTTAATTTATTAATATTACCAAATTGAAACAATTTGCTTTAAAATCTTTTACACTCTTCTTTTAAATCTTATGAAATCCTTTGATATGTCCCAAAACCTTTTTAACTTTTCTATAAACTACATTTTTTAAAAT
The DNA here is from genome assembly GCF_010883055.1 of Belonocnema kinseyi. Lineage (NCBI taxonomy): Eukaryota > Metazoa > Arthropoda > Insecta > Hymenoptera > Cynipidae > Belonocnema > Belonocnema kinseyi. Next base: position 131,101,055 of record NC_046663.1, read on the forward strand.
AAAAAATAATTTTAATTATTCCTAGGAACCTAAAAAATTTTTGTTTTCATTTTCATGGAACCTCGAAAAATTCTTAACAACTTGTTACAAGTTTTAATTATTTTTATATCGTTTCAAAATTTCTGAATATCTCTTGAACTTACTCAAATTTGAAAGCACATTTTTTAAACCAACATAAACTTTAAAAAAGTTTTCTTTCAGAATTCATTCCATTCCATTCTCAATTGAAAATTTATTATTTTTTTAATTGAAAATCCCACTATATCTTTAAAAATTTAACTAATCTGCTGTAAATTTAATTGTTTTCTTTTCTGGTACAAAATAAATATATATATTCATTTTCAAAGTTGAAAATTGAATGATTTTGTTAAACTTTTTTAAAAATTATTTTTTCTAATGAAAATGATTCTTCTTGTATGAAAATTGATTTTTTGGTTGATAATTTAACAATTTTGTTGAAAATTCGATATTTTTTAGTTGAAAAATCAATTTCTTATGCTGAAAATTTAACTGTATCATTTTTGGTTCAAATTTTTTTTATTAGAAAATTTAAAAATTTGGTTGAAAATGTTTTGTTTTATTTTTTTTTTGAAAATTGACCTTTCTCAGTTAAAAATTAATCTTTTGTGAGAGAAAATTATTCTTTTGCATTTTTTGATAAAACTTATTTTCTATTGGTATAAAATGGAGGCAAGTAAAACTATACAAAATTTTTAACAAATCGTTACAAGTTTCAGTTATTTTGGAATCGTTTAAAAATTTCTGAATATCTCCTGAACTTACTCAAATTGGAAAGCAGATTTTTCAAACCAACATAAACTTTTAAGAAAATTGTAAAACAAAATTGCGCGAGAAGGCTAGATAAGAATTGAATTTGTTATTTTTTATAAAATTATATATAACATGGCAAAATTGCAAAATTTTCTATTTTGTTAAAAACTCGTTTTTTTGTTGTTTTAAAATTCATTTAAAATTTTTGAATTTCTGTTAGCGGTAGGAAATTTGGTTTGCAAATTAAATTATTTGTTGGCAAATTCGATTTTCTGCCTGAAAATTTTAATAATTTTTTAAAACTTTGATTTTTTGGGATTGATAATTATTTTTAAGTGAAAATGTGACTATTAAATTTTTCGTTGAAACATTATTTTTTAGTTGAAATTCAACTATATGGTTGAAAATTCATGTACTTTTTTACATCAATTTGTTTACAATTTTAAAGAAAGTTTATTTATAAATTGATGAAATATAATATTGCCATTCGAGTTATAGCACTTTGCAGATAATTTTTGGTTTGATGAATTTCATATTTTTTGATTCGCGTATATTGAGTACTGACACCAATTTTAGACTAAATCGTCTAAATCTTAAAAAAATTAATATAAGCAATAAATTTTTCACATTCGTTACAAATAAAAAAATTAGTATCTGCACACACGTAATCTATCATTATTCTTGGATCATTTTTGGTGATCTCTGGCGGAGAAAAAAAGAAACTTTGAGCGTCAATATAATCAAGAGCACGTGACTAAGTTCATTCATGAAATTTTTGTGTAGAGAATGAAATGATTTTCATTTTTTTTTGGTCCTTAATATGTCCACACGGATTGATATATCGTGTTCAGGATTTAGGAAGTTATACAGAAAGCACTAAGGAACGTTTGTATATATCAAAATATTTATAATTACGAAGAAAGTTTTCTAGTAAAATACTACAGGAATAGGAAATAAACTTTTAACGCCGACAAAGTAGATGCCGCGATTACAAAAATCGAGGAACATCTTAGAATGTGATACTCGAAAATCCGTCCAAGCCCCATCTCGAGAAATGTGCATCATCAGAAAATAATTAAAATTTTCTAATGGTTATATATTCTTGTGGATTTTTTGTACTGGTGTGAAACAATTCTAAGTTGATAACAAAACCAATGAAAATAAAATTGCGCTTGGGTGCGAAAGACAAGGCGAGTCCGACGCTGAGTCTCGCCGGTCGGTTCACTGTCAACAATAGTTATCAGCTGATCGATTCAACGTCAAAAATTAGATGTCAAGAATTATGGAAGTTGGTTGGGGTTTGGTTGGAGAACTCCGACGAGTAAATTTTAGCACATTGCTGGTGTTGCTATGTTTCCAATTTAAATTTTATCTTTTATTTTTAGGACCAAAAAAATGAAAACCATTTTACAGAAAAATTTCATGGACGAATTTAGTCACTTGATCTTGACTTTATCGACGTTCAAAGTTTCTTTTTTTCTCCACTAGAAATCGCTAAAAATGCTCCAAAAATAATGATACGTTACGTGTGTGCAGATACTTATTTGTTCATTTGCAACGACTGCCAACTTTTTATTGCTTATAATAATTTTTTTCAAGGTTTAGACGATTTAGTTTGAAATTGGTGTTAGGGCAAATTACCAAAATATTAATGCATAAAAACGTTCTTTTGTGCTTTTTATTTTATCTTTCAAAGTTTAAACAAGATATCTCAATCCGTGTGGGTACAGAGAACACCAAAATAAATGTTCATAACCGAGGACAAGTTTGGTCAGGTGCTCACCGAAGAGCATGCCATTAAGACAGTAGTCAAAAATTTGAAGCTGACCATCCATCCAACTTTTCTACTAGTTTTGATATTGAAAGCTGCGATCCTAAGGAATTGAAGAAATTCCCAAAATGGACGTATGACTTTCTAATTCAAAGCTCAAGCATCTTAAAAGGTAGATTTTTCTTCTGACCGCCTGAACAAAATAAGGGGAAACTAAACACTAAACGCAAATCTATTTTCACAACAATTAATATTTGTTTGGTAAGCGAAACTGACTTCTGTGGGCAAATATTGCACATAGAATTTGCACAGAAGGACGTTCAACTTGTCAAATTCTACTTCAAATAAGTTCCTTAGTTCTTCAAAAAGAGGAAAATAATGTAGAATGTAGGTCATTTTTAGCTACATAACAATACTACTCGGTTATCTAAAATAAAAATAAAAAAAAGGATGATTAGGAAAATAATAAGATAATTTGGTTCTCGCTTCTGTGATCCCATTTTTGTCACGTTAATTTGAAAAGAAATAAATTCCATGAAATTTTGTACAAATAAATTTATATAAGATGAGAACTGAGCTAATAGATGCTCAAATGGATACTGGATTTAGAGACAATTATATCGAAAGTGAATTTCTAATTAACAATTACTTCAATATTAAGGGGCTTAAAGTAGAGAAAACAGAGTTAAAATTCAACGTAAATTGGGAACCCCAGGTTATTGACGGAGTTTCTTTCCTTTTGCTTATTAATCATACAGTATTACGTTCCAGGTTTGTCGTGCTTCCAGGATTGGTACCGACGTGCATACTCGGTGCCAACTTCCTGGCGAGGTTAAACTAAAAATCGAGCAATAAGTATTTTCATGAGTCAATTTCATGAACGAAAGACTCGAGACAATTTTGTTCAAGTCTAAAAAGAAAATTTCGGGGCGCTAACATTTAAACTGTCTTTTAATCCAGGAGTCATAAGAGCGCAAATTTAGTTGCTCTGTTAAATATAATAAGAATAATGCTACAACATACACAGAGACGCACGCCCATACAGGCAGACATATTCGTAAAAACCTGTTTTTCGGATTCAGGGGGTTTCAAAACGTGGACATTTGACAAAAACAGGGGGGGGGGGTCGAATTTGACAAAATTCTGATACATTCTCTTGATGAGAATGTAAAGATTAATTAATTTGTCATGAATGCTGTATTGGTAGTTCTTTTTTTTGTTCGAATCGTAAGAAATAGAATTAAGAAAATTAAAAAAAGTACATTTTCGATAACCCACACACGAGACGAATATGAAAATTACAAAACATAAGTTGTGATGAGAATGTGCCCATGCAGCGGGCTGATTTTTCATTGTCATTATAGTTTTTCGCGATTAAAACACAAAATACGTATGCTATCAAAAAGTGATTAAAAAAAATTTGTATATCTTTTTAAAATGCACAACATCTTTTTATCTATTTTGCACAGTTTAACCGCAAAATGAAATTTTTGATTTTCCATTATGTTTTTATGCTATCAAAATTTCAATTTTCGATTTTTCAAGAAAATTCAAAAAGTTGTTATGATAATCTTGTAGAGCATTAAAAAAGAAACATTTTTCTTTTCTCGACTGTTCTTCATATCATGCGTTATTTGGCTTAAAATGTTAATTTTCGTGTGTTTTTGGAATTTTGTAAATGCTATAACTCTGGTAAATTTTTGTTTAAGGGCATGTGACACAGCTAAATACCTATATTACCGACCACAGTTTTTCAGTTCACTGAATGTTTTTTTGAACCTGAGAACTTTTTTTGTAAATAAAATATCGAGCTGAAACTTTGGGAAATGTATTAGAGTGCAATAAAGTACGTTTAGGTACTGCATTTTGGTAGAAACTTCACTGAAAATTATTTCATCTTTTTTCTGAACCTGAACATTTTTTGAACGTTCGAACTTTTTTTATACATAAAATATCGGTCTCAAACTTTGAGACATGCAAGAGCCGAAAGAAAACTACGTTCAAGTACAAAGCTTAATAATAAAAGATGTAAAAAAATATATTTTAACAATCAATTCCAACGGCATCAGCCTGTAACGTTGTACGCGAAAATACGAACCCTCTAGAGGCTCGCCTAGTGGCCGCCAGGTTTCGTATTTTCGTGTACAACGTTACCGGCTGATGCCGTTGGAATTGATTGTTAAAATA
>NC_046663.1:131105883-131108322 GCF_010883055.1 Belonocnema kinseyi
AACTTTCAAATATCTCGAAAAATAGGCACTCTATGAAAAAATGTTATGAATGAAAAGTTTCAAGTGAAAAAATCATCAAGTGAAAATCATCAAGTGAAAAAATCAAATGAACCTGAAACAGAAAAATTCTATGAAAAATCCACCTCGCAACATGAAAATTTTAAGGTGGAAATCCGTATTTAACGCTCGCCATAAATACGACAGAAATACAGTAACACTCTTTAATAGCCCTCCCTTCTATAGACTTTCCGAGAATTGACGCCTCCCCGCAGTTATAGGTGTATCAGGAGCTGCGCGGGGTGCGCGTGATCTGCGGTTGTCACTGAAGCGAGTACTTAGGCGTGAACAAACAAACGCAGAGCTGGCTATAATGAGTTAGTTCCGACCCACCGTTAGCCGCAAAATATTATGAATAATTTAATTTTAGTAATCAAATCAAATATTTCCATCAACTAAAGAAATATATATTCATCTAAACACTGTATCCCGTGCAGAAATTGTACAACTTATCCCCGAGATCCGATCTGGGCCCGATCAGATTTTCCACGTGTTGCCCCAAGGGGGCTGACTAGATTTCTTCTGAAGATTTCCAACAATATATTCGAGAAAGCGTCGTCATTTTGAGCGCATTTAGTATTTATGTGAATAAAAAAATGTTTTCCAGCTTTTTAGAATTTTATATTTTGTTGCTGATATTCTGAAAATAGAGATTAACTTATACCAAATGTATGAATTTCCAGATTCGTAACCTTATAAATTAAATGCTTTTTATATTTTCTCAAACATAACCTCACTTTTTAAATCTCACTCCACGTGCCCCATGTGCATTAGTCAAACAAAAATAATTCCAAAAGAACATTATAGCTCTAAATTTGAACATTGTTTGTCAAAGCATAATAGTTTTCTTTAAAATGCAAACTTTTGTCGATAAATTCAAGTAATACGAACATGTAATGTAATGTAGTATATTGAAAATGAGATATAATGTATAATGATATATAATGTAGAATATTGAAAAATTGAAGTTTTTTAAGCTGCAAAGTTAAAAAAATATTAATATAAAAACTTTTTAAATTTTACTAATTATAGAAATAAAAAATTAAAGAGGCCATATCTGAGCCCGATCGGGTCCACATTTTGGATGCCCAGATCTGGGACCGGTCGGGTAGAGCGTTTCATTTACGGTCTAGCGCTAGACAGCTTACCCTATCGTGCCCACATTTTTCCTAATCGGGGCCCGACCAGCACCACACCAAAATTTCTGCAAGGAATCTTGTTGATCTAAATAAATGATTTCTTGGGACCAAAAAATTGAACTCATTGAATCATATAAATATTTCTTTGAAAGACTAATCAGTTTTCAACCAGTTGAATAAAGGAAATTATTTTCTTGAATGTAAGAAGTATTTAGGGTCAGCGACCCAATAGCTAAACCCCCCCCCCCCCAGTGAATGAACACTAATGCGAAAAGTACATAAACCTTTCAAAGCTAAAGTCTTTATGATTTTCTATATATTTGGAATCTTGAAGCAGTTTTAAAGAGTTTCGTATACGATTCATTGCAGTACATTTTTGGAAATAATTTTTAAAATTACTTGAATGTGAAGCGATATCGATCACAGTGAAAAAGCCGTCGGCCACTATAAGTTATGTGCCTAAGGAACTCGACTTGTTAACACTGCTTTTACAAACAAATTCTGTGCATTTGCTGCATCAAAGTTGCGATGTTATAGTTTTAAAATATTATTATTTAATTTCCCACAACATTTTTGTAAAAAAGTACGTTTTTATATCAATAAACGGGTGTTCACGTTGTGTGTCTTTTTCACTGTAGTAATTTTGCTTACTATTTTATTGTAATATTTACTCAAAACTACTTATGAGAGGAAAATGTATGACCATATTTTTTTCACATTCTCATAAAGAGAAGGTACTAGATTTGTGTAAAATTTGATCCCTCCCCGCCCCGTTTTTATCAAATGTCCACGTTTTGAGACCCCCTGAATCCGAAAAACAGGTTTTTACGAATCTGACTTTCTGTCTTTGCGTGCGTGTGTCTCTGCGTGTATGTGTGGCTGTGTCTGTGAGTCTGTAGATTTTTAGTTTGTCAGCACGATAACTTTCAAAATAATTAATAGATTGGATTGGCCTTCGGCATACTCTTTAAGTGTCATAAAATAAAGGTCTAGTTCGTTAGCCAGAAATTTTGGATAAAAGTTCAAAAAGTGAGCGTATTTTGAAAATTTTTGAGACCACTTTTTTTTAAAATTCAAAAATGTTCTGTGCAGATAACTATAGTTTTAAAACAGGGGAACAATTGATCCTAATGACTTTTTTAATTAAGGGCATGTGACACAGCTAAATACCTATATTACCGACCACAGTTTTTCAGTTCACTGAATGTTTTTTTGAACCTGAGAACTTTTTTTGTAAATAAAA
>NC_046663.1:131108422-131121887 GCF_010883055.1 Belonocnema kinseyi
GTTGTGCACAAAAACATAAGCAAAAATGTCCCCAACATTTTTTTGGTCTGATGCTTATTCTAGGCACAACAGAGAGTACAAGTTGTATGTACGTGTGAGCATGTGTGTGATATTGCACTTGTCGTTAAAATTTAATAATCTTGTATTGTAATTCAAAAATGTTTAATTATAATAAGAAATCATTATCGCATCCTCTTAAGTTAAGGCGTGTTCCTTGGGCACATTTTCCAGTCGAAAAGCGACGTGAATATGAAGTTTAAATCTTTAAACTAACACATTTTTCGTAGTTGTAATTTTTTTATTTTCTTGCCTGTGTAAATAATGTTTTTATAATTTTCGTTTATCTGAATTTCTCTAATAGTAACAGTTTTTTAAGCTTATAAGACATTTGCTTCACTTTAAAATATATTTCTTTCCACCAATTCACATTTCCTTATTTCAAAGAAATATTTATTCCCATTTATGGCACATTCATTTGGATGAATCATTCATTCATTTAGTTTAAAATAACTCTTTTTTGTCTTGGATTAATATTTCTTTCATTCAGAGAAATATTCCCTCCAGTCAATAGACTGAAATAAATAATTTTTTTTCTTTAAAGTTCTTCAATGCTTGTTTACCTTAAATAAATATTTATTGGGAAATAAACAGTAGTTTCACTTACTTCAGGTAAGTAAAATTCACTTGGTACAAGTAATCTTTTTATTCAGTGTAGATCGGTGCCTATATAGGTCAGCTATAGGAATCTATAAAGAATCCTATATAGGATCCTATATATAGGTCAATATAGGTGGCATCTATAGCAAATGGAATAGCTTCCTATATAGGATGCTACATAGGATCCTATATAGGATCCATATATACTTTTGTGATATTAAAGAACAAGAAGTGTTGCGTAGTAATTATTTTTCAATATGAAATTGCCTAGTAGTACAGATGTAATTGTTTATCTACTGCATAGAAATTATACTTCTGTGCTTCCATAGGGTTCCAGTTAGGTGTACCATGTAAATTTTTATGCAGAAGCCTAAATATAAGTTATTATATAGATTCTAACGGAAAAAGTAGGAACACATACAGTTATTAATAAATATGTATTGTTTCCTATATATAAAATCTTATAGAATTCTATATAAGGTGTCCCACCACCTATACAACTCCTTGTATTATGTGATAGTGCACAAGAAAATAAACAAGAAAGTTCTGTATCAAAAGGTTGTGCGAAGCTTAGTTTCAGTTCCCGGAATTGAAGTTTTTCACCCTAAAATAATATAATTTTTTATGTATTAAATGTTTATCGCAATAATACGTCATTGAAAATTTCCAAGATCTGCAGCCACCCTCGTGCTATTATAACAATTCTCGGTAAACAAAATTCTATTCTCATTACGTCATCGTCGATTCCTGGAATCCTTATCTATGTGAACTTAATTAATCATACGTTCTCCTTTGATATTTGCCGACATGGGCGTCATATTTTGTATAATGTTAAACAATTTTCGGTAAACAAAATTCCACTCTGATGACGTCATCATCTATTCCTGGAATCCTTATCTATGTGAACTAAATTAATCAAAGGTTCTCCTTTGATATTTGCCGACAGGGGCGTCATATTTCATATAATGTTAAACAATTTCTGGGGTAAACAAAATTCCATTCTGATGACGTCATCGTCGATTCCTGGAAACCTTATCTGTGTGAACTAAACTAGTTAAACGTTCTCCTTTGATATTTGCCAACAGGAGCGTCATATTTCATATAATGTTAAATAATTCTCGATAAACAAAATTCCATTCTGATGGCGTCATCATTATTTTTGGAATTCTTATCGACAATGTTGCCATATTTCACCAATATTGACACCATATAAGCGATGCACTCTCTGTTTCTTGTCACTTTACTGGTAAACAACCGCCGTGTAGGTTTGAAGTATAAAACGCTCCAAGATCTGTATCAAAGTATAATTTTTTTCGGTTATTCCATCAGTTCATAACAAGACTCACATAATCTCAAACAACTTTCAATCTGTGTAGTGTTTCTTTAAGTGTCATCAGTTAATAACAAGATTTACATAACCTTTAAATAACTTGAAATCTACGCAATGTTTCTACAAGTGTCATCAGTTTACAACAGGACTTACATAACCTCATCTAACTGGAAATCTACACAGTGGTTCTATAAGTGTTCTTTGATTCCATTTAAAGTTAAAAAATGGATTTCGAAAAATGTAAAAATATTCTACAAATCATGAAGATGGGATATCAACTTATACTCGAGAAGCAACCCTCAGCAACTGATGAAATTAGATTGTGGACGAGGGCGGGAACTAAAAACATCAAGATATTAAACAAAATATTGAGGAAGAACATTCTGCTATCCGTGGGCCAAAAACATGCGATCATGACGTTAATTGGTGATCTGAAGACTGCAAGCAGAAAATTCAAGAAGTCGCTCAAGACGGGAACTGGTATGAGTGAAGCTTCGAAGAAACTGAGTGAGAGGGTGAGTTGGGATGATGTAGCAAGTGCGTTTCGAACACGAATTAGAACGGGGCTTATAACGAATTTAATTCATAAAGATTTAAATACATTTTTGGATGATTGTAAACGCATGTGTATTCCGCGAATTAAGAATGCAATTAATAGTGTAGGTAATATCAAAGCTTGCATTGAATTCACAGGTATTTTTAAGGCATTAGTGGGAAAGGAGGAAAAAATCGAGGCAAAACGTGTTTGCACTGAAAATAATCCTATTCTAACGTCTACGAATATTGGTCGATGGTTTGAGGATAAAATTCGTCAACAAGTTGAAGTTAAAATTGAAGATTTCAAAACATCAGATTCAGGATGGAGATTAATAGAAATTGTTAGCTTAACAGTTAACATAAATAGATACGCCCCTTTTTAAGTTGGAGCTTCAACTTTCATTGAATTACTTGATTTTATACAGAGAAAAAAGCCATTCTGATCGCCCATTCTGATCGAACTACTTCTTATCCTAAGTTTGATAGTTCAGAACTCAAATATAATGACATCAAGTTTCCAATTACTCTTGAGGATATTTCAAAATTTGAGAAAATGAACGGTTTAAGTATAAATGTATACGGATTAGAGTCTGCTAAATACAGTAAGAAAGAGGAAATTGTTCCAGTTTTTATAAGCCAGGAAAAATCCAAAAAACCTACTATTCACCTTCTTACGATTGAAAATACTAACTTTCATTCAGATGTAGATGTGTATCATTTTGCTTTAATCAAAAATCTATCTCGACTAGTGAGCTCACAAATAACAACAGCGAATTGCTCCACTTATTTTTGTGACAGGTGTTTGTGCCACTTTAGATTTGAGAAATCTCTTGAAAAACATAGAATTGATGCCATTATGTCCAGAACATTTTGTACCTCCTCTTCCAACATCTAAAATCCCGAAACTAATTACCAATTTGAAATCAAAGACGGATTAAGTTCTCCATTATCAAAACATAAAACAGTATTTAAAATTGGGAATGAAGCTTGTTAAAATTCGTCGAGTTTTAGAATTCAAGCAAAAGCCATGGCTAAAAGAAGGGGTGCAAAAGCTCTGATTGCCAAACCAAACTTTCATAGCTGCACTATATTTGGTGAGGACATGGTGATCATTGAAATGAGTAAAATCAAAATTAAATTCAATAAGCCCATCTATATAGGCTTCACAGTTCTAGACATATCAAAGATAATGATTTACGACTTTCATTATAATTGCATGAAGTACACATTTGATGACAAGACAAAATTACTCTACGCCGACACAGTCAGCTTGATTTACCACACTAAAGAACCAAACTTTTATGAGTATATTAAAAAAGATTCCGATAAATTTGACACCTCAGACTATCCACCAAATAATGTATACGAAATTGAATTACTAAACAAAAAAGTCTTGGGACTCATGAAGGACGAATGTAACGGGAAAATTGTAACTGAATTTGCGGGGCTAAGGTCCAAATGTTATTCTTATAAAGCTGGCGAGATGATAAGAGGATGCTGCTTCCTCATACAACCGACACACTTCCATGGGGCTACAAAATCCAATCAAAGGAGGCAATGGATGTTGATAAAAATTAATATTCATTTTCCAAAAAAATATTGCAATTCTCAAAGGAGAGTTGAGATTATGTACAGTGATTCTAAGAAAAACTTGTATATATGTGTAGAAACAAGCGAGGTGATTAATGTTACGAGTTATGTGGATATATGAGTCGGTGAGTGAGAGAGATAGAGACCTAGCACTAGTGTATAACCTTGGATGTGGAAGATATAGTCTATAATCTACATATTGCTGTAAACAAAATATATATATAACTGGAAATAGCAACAAAAGAAGTATATATGTCAATTGGAAGAAGAAGAAATTGAAAAACTGTAAAATTGCTTGTAAAATACAAGTTATTGTAAATATAAGAAAAAATAAATTGAATCTAAATTTTTGTTTTATTTAATGCAACCTGAAAAAAAACATTTTTTAAGCAAATTTACTTCTGAATGAAAAATTAGATGCTCATCATTTATCTAAACTGATGTAGCTATTGCACACAACCTGATCCAGTGGACCGAGGATTCCAATGTTAACGATGTTCAACAACCAATCACTCGCTTATCTACTATTCGCACTTATTTTTATTCAAGGACAAGGAACTCTGAAAAAACAACATAATTTTTCTTTTTCATTTAAAATTATTTTTTATTTCCAATAGAAAAAACTAGTACATTATACTTAAAAATAAATAGATTATAATTAATTATATATATGCAACTAAACTATTTCTACTCGGTTCCAGTGGTTTTTATATCAACTTTTTCACCACACCACTTATTGGTTTATACTCAAGTATACGATCATGCAAAATTAAGCAATATGCCGTTGTTTGAGCAGGAAAATTTTCACTAGTTTGAAATTCCAAGCGAACGTCAACTGGTCCGTATTTCAAGGACTCATTTTGCTTAGAACAGTTAATTACTACTAGAGGTACATACTCTATAAATTCTCTTCTCGGTAGCAATGGTTGTGCTTCTTTACCATAGTAATTAGCTTGAAAGTTTGTATACATTTCATAAAGCAGAGCATACCTATTTCGATTAATATCAAGATTCAAATTACTATAAGGATAGCACTGATCATTTAAAAGTAGTTTTACATTATTCAAATTGCAATGATTAAAATTGCTAGAGCTTCTAATAGTATTATTTTTTCTGTTTGTTTGAAATCAAAGTACAAGAAATCTTGGTTTTTCCAATTGTGTTGATGTTTTTACAGTCCAAACATGGTTTGAAGTTGTTGGAAGTAGATGATATTCATACAGTTCCCAAGTTCGAAAACTTATTGGAATAGGTGGATCTTTTTCAATATATTTTAGTAACTGAAATTTGCGTGAATCTGACAATCTGACACTAGGCAATAACCACTCTATTTTATTAATTTCAATTTTATATTGCTCAATAGGGGCTGCTTGCAAAATGGCAATTTGCATCACTTTTTGATCTTGTCAAAATAAGTTTATGTTTAGCATTGACAATGATTTTGTGATCATCCTCAGCAATACCAAATATCATGCTAAGAGGTATGGCTACATGAAAGTAACCAGTCGCGATGGTTAGTGATTGATTATTATCATTTATTTCAAGCCAGCCAGTATTCTGTATGTAACGTGATTGTCCGGGATTTAGAGATATATAATTTTTCATGAGGCTAGTGAGACCAACATTTTTATTTCTATCAATTTCTATTGCATTGATTTCATATCTTGCTTCTTCAAACAAATGACAGATGGCATTAGAAACTAAAATTGTGTTTGTTACTGGTGCTCCATCAGTTCTTATGATTCTTCCGTGTACGTGTAGTGAACTTTTGCTCGGCAGGAGACAATGACCTTGATTCTGAACTGCAATTCTAATTTCATCACTATTATTGAAGCTTGATGAAGCATATGACTGGTGTGCATGCACTACACAATGAGCGATAGATACGTTGAAAATAATGGGAGTTTCAATATTTAAAATTTCCCTTTCCATGACAAACAATTAAACGTCGATATACAAGAATACAGATGCAAGCACAAAAAATCTTGAATCTTTTTATTCTATTATTTTTGCGAGTGTTGCGACCTCGAAACCCAGCCTTTTCAGCAGCAGTACGTTTTGAGGTGTTATCCCTTTGACAGTCTGTTGTCGACTGATGCTTTTGCTACATGGTACTAAAGTATTATAGCTGAATCCAACCTTTTTATTGAAAACAATACCCATTATCGTAAAGACTTGATATGCAGTCTGAGTGTTATAATTTCTCCACCAAAATTAACCAAATGTCCGTCTTGATCAACTATACGGAGCTGTATATGATCTATTGTCTTGATGGCGATCGGCAAGTAAATGATGTGCGATGGGACTTCCACTATCTTATATCCTGGCGGCACAACTGGGAAAAATTCATGAATAGTGTGCACTTTTTGACCATTGATGTACGCTCCTGTAGTTATGTTACATTCAACTCTGAGAGAATTTATTTTAATTATGGATACTGGTTGGTCAGATTCATGATGTTTATTAGTTTCCAATATTCTTGGTGTGAATCCCAATAAACTTGCCTTGCTATTTCATAACTTCCTGTAGGTATTTCAATTATTTCTTTACCTACGTAGACTTTATTTTGACCAATGTCTACATTGGGAATTGAGTTGAAGGTTAGAAATTCCACAAGACCAACAGCGTAATTTTTGTATGGAGACAACTCAATTGGAGGAAAATACTGATTTTCTAGGATCGAAGAAGTGCTCGATAATGTTAACGTCAATGAATCATCCATGGTGACAGCTAGTCTTTGACTGGCTTGAAATTATTAGCCTTTACATTTATATAGATTATACATACTTTGATATTTTAATTGATTGCATAAAAATTTAAGGCATAAATGTCCACATACAAATGTATCATAATTTTGATACCTTGCATGATTATATTTTACGCTACCTACACCGAGATAATTGAAGAGATCCAAAGGTGGCCTGAGGATACCGAAGCTATCAAAATAAATTATTTTACTGTTAAACTTTTCATACGCAACCCAATGAGTACCTAGATTGTTTTTATCATCAAGGTTAACAATAGCACTTTCACATTTACGTGGCCCACAGTTTGGTAATCTATTAGGCATAAAAACACCTCTAAAATGTTTAATTTTTAAAGATTTTGCGAATTTAAGTAAATCTGCATCGGTAAATGCTCGGTGAGGTAGCGTCACTTAATTTTTTTGATTTTCACTTAAGTCCCCCTCCTTGATTATATGGTTTTAGATGAAGTTCTAATCCTCCTTTATATGGTTTAAAATAAAGACCTTTCCCCATAGCAATGGCTTCCATTGCTTCATTATGACGTTTTCTTTCTTCAAGCTTTCATTTTGCATTATTTGAATCATTAACAGCTTTAGCGATTCGCGCAGCTCCACCAGCTAGCGCATCAGTAGCACTTAGACCGGCAAAGATGGGTATAAGAAAGGGTAGAAAGCCACCCAATTTCTTTGGAACTGGTAAAATTCGAGGTTTCTTTACATTTCTTTTTCCACCTATCTTTTTTTACAGCTGCACGTGCACCTCTGAGAGCAGATTTGATAACAGTTTGTGCATGATTACCTGGTATAATTGCTTTTTCAGCTGCTGTAACTATTTTTTTGAGTGTGGTGGTAGACCTTTTATTTTTGAGACCCATAGCAAATTTTTATTTAATTTTCATTGCATTAGTTATTCCCCAAGCAGCGGCCTTTTCACCCAAGTCTGTGTCCTGAGCAAGGACACGTTTCCAAGCTTTTCCAACTAGTACACTGGCAGCTGAGTTTCTAGCCTCTATATTTTCTCTATTTTGTGAGTAGGCTATATCGCGCCCCTTACAAGCAGCGTCAAGAGGATTGATTCCAGGATCACCTCGCGCAATTTGTTTTGCTAATTTCGTGCCTGTCGTAGTCAAGATGCAGTTTGAAGCACAACCTATAAAGCTACCTATCGATAATTTCGATTCGCTTGTACAACATGAGAAAAAAGAAAAACGGCATGGACATCTGTTACCAAGCAGTGTACGAGCAATATTTTGTGGACCTTCCAACTGTGGAAAGACAAATGCTTTGTTGGCTCTGTTAATACACCCAAATAGATTAAAATTTGAAAATGTTTATGTTCACTCTAAACCTTTAAATCAACCAAAATACAAATTTTCAGAAAAAGTTCTGAACTCAGTAGCTGGTGTTGAGTACTATCCTTTCAATGAGCGTGATGATCTTGTAATACCAAATGCAGCTAATTCAAATTCAGTGTTTCTATTTGATGATGTAGATGAGATGAATCTGAAGCATATATATGATGATCATGTGAATATTGACATGACTTATTCACAATTAAAAAAGGTGTGTTTAGCTTGCTGGTATGATGATAAGAATGGATTGGTTATAATTGATAAGGATAGAAATTTGAATGAAGGTAGATATAGAAAAGGTTTTGACTGTTTTGTTAATCTGGTAAAGCAATAAATATGTATGTAATGACTACATAGAGACAGTCACACTTTGAACACTATGGTATTAACATGTCTACACGTGAGGAGGGCTTTCATAAGCAAAAACGTATTTTGCATGAAATTTCTAAAGCTAGTGAAGCGATTCGATAGATTACTAAAGTTGGGTAAAGAAACAGTTGATCAGACATTAAATGATACCTTTAAGCCTACCATTACACCACTTGAGAAAATAATTAATGGTTTTAAAACTGTTAAAAGAATTGGTCCAATTGGAAATGAAGCCAAAAATAAAATGAGAAAGGAAATCAAGAGTGAATCTGAAGAAGAATTTCAGCAAGAGTTTCAAAATGATGGTAAAGAGCAAAATGATCAAGATGATGATGAAACTTCGTTCTTGTCAGCATACGATTCTGAGGGTTCAGAGGATTTAGAAACACCAGTTTCCTTTCCATCAAATGATATAGCAATTGATTATCTTCAAAAGTTGGGGGAGAGAAGGAGAAATATAGATAATGTTTATGGTGTACGAAAATTATCGCAAGACAGACTAATGATTGGAGATTCTTCGATAAGTTTCAATAAAAATTTTATTAATATAGGCACTGTAAGCTTTCCAAAGACTGTGGGTTTGCTTGAACTTTTGTTTAAAAAGATACCAAATAGTACTGTCATAAATAATGAAGACCTTGAAATTTTTGAAAATATTGCAATTTCAACAAATTTACATCGAAAACATTATAGAGTTGATGGGAATTTTTGTGATAATAAATCTTTCAAATATAAAAACTTTATTAAAAACTAATTCCCCTTTCATCTAAGAAAACTAACAATAAACAAATTGAAAAGCGCTCTTTAATGGGTAATGGTTTAATTCCAAAATATATGGCTGGTATAGAGGCTAATAAATTAGACTACTTTTATTGAGATGATCCATACGAATTAGTTGATAGATTGCGTTTACTATTAGAATCTCAAGCAGCGGGAAATCCAAGCCAGACAAATGAAATTATGTCAATTATTGAAGAATTGCGAGAGGCTGGTATTATTTATTAATCAATTTTTCAAATTAATTTATCAATTTATTATTGATAATTAATATTTATTGATCAATTTGACGATATTTTGGTCATTTGCAAAATGAGTATCGATGTGTTCGGACGTCATATTAAGCGAGCTAAAATGGCAAGTAGAGGTGCACCAGGAGTTGGATTCAAATTCACCACCGATAGGCATTATGATATCGGAAAGAAAAAGCTGTGCAATGTAGCTGATGCAAACGAGCACATGGGTGGCTGCAGATCTTGGAAATTTTCAATGACGCATTATTGCGATAAACATTTAATACATAAAAAATTATATAATTTGGGGTGAATAACTTCAATTCCGGGAATAACAGGTATTAAATAGTCTAATATTGCGATATCGTATATCATATCATATTCCATATTTTTGGGGCTGAAAATATCTATTCCCATGATTTTTAAGTATTGATTTCTAATATCGATAGTGTGGATCGTTCAAAACTGTGATTCGTTAGTCAACACAAGGAGCGAAACCAATCTTACAGCCTTCTGCACTCTAGCCACAAGTTTTCTATTCGTACGGAAAAAGTGGTCCAGAACCCGCCTTACCTATATACTAGGCAGTCTGATAAGTCCCTGAAAAATGAGACACGGAGACGTTTTTTTGGCCAAAGTCGGTTTTATTTTTCAACATACTCTCCTTTTAGGTCGATACAGCGAGTCCAACGATTTTCTAACTTCTTGATACCGTCCGAAAAGTACTCGATCGGAAGGTCTCCAAAATACGCCTCAGTTTCAGCTATGAGCTCCTCATTTGAGTAAAAACGCTTACCGGTGAGCCATCTCTTCAGGTTAGGGAACAAGTAATAGTCGCTGGGGGCCAAGTCTGGTGAATACGGTGGCGGAGGAACCAATTCGAAGCCAATTTCATGCAATTTTGCTTGTGCAACTAAGCATGAATGAACAGGCGCATTGTCGTGATGATAAAGTGGTTTTTTCTTCTTCAAATGCGGTCTTTTTCGGCGATTTCGATTTTCAATCGGTCCAATAATGATGAATAGTATGCTCCGGTTATGGTTTTACCTTTTTCAAGATAGTCCACGAATTTTATGCTATGTGCATCCCAAAATACGGAGGCCATAACCTTTCCGACCCATTGTTGCGTTTTTGGACGCTTCGGAGCACTTTGGCCCGATGGAACCCACTGTTTTGCCTGTTGCGTTGACTCAGGAGTGTAGTAGTGGATCCAGGTTTCATCCATGGTTATGAATCGGCGCAAAAACTTGGTCGGCTTACGCGGAAATAATGCCAAATTCTGCTGGGAAGTTGTCACATGAATTCGTTTTTGGTCCACTGTGAGCAAACGCGGCACACATCGCGCGCAGAGCTTCTTCATGCCCAAAACTGAATGCACGATATTGCCCACACGTTCCAATGATATTCCTACATCATTAGCTACCTCTCTCAATTTCACTTTGGGATCATTCAACATCATATCATGGATTTTTTCGACATTATCTGGTGTAGTGACCTCTTTTAGGCGCCCAGATCTTTCAGCATCAACTGTGCTCATACGGCCACAACGAAACTCGGTAAACCCCTTATGAATTGTTCCAATCGACGGTGCAGAGTCCGGGTAATACTTATCCAGCTTGGCCTTGGTCTCGGATATCGTTTTCTTGCGAAGATAGTAGCGTTTTTTTTATAAAAACTCCAAACTCAGAATTTTCCATATTAAAAAAAACTCGAAGGTTAGTCGCTTGTCAGTGCTGTAACTTGTAAATGCGTAAACATAAGTGGCTGAAGTTTTGACAGGCGTCATTTGAAGGATCAAGCTCGACGAAAATGGTTCACATTAGTGAATACTAATGCCATCTCTTAGAATTTTCAGGTACTTATCAGACTGCCTAGTACTAATGAGGAGCGAGCTTTGAGCTTTAGTGACCACTTTTACTTGCCCCAAGCATTGAGATAGTTCGCTCCTAATTGGTTGATTAAGCTCAACTTTGAAACTTTTTTGTGCTTAAACTAAGCTTTGCACAACTTTTTTCTATGGGACTTTTTTTGTTTATTTCTTTGTGCACTACCACAACGTACAAGGGATTGTACAGGTAACGGGACACGCTGTATAGGATAGGATAGATCCTTTGTAGGAAACTGTTCCATTTTTCTATATGTAGCACTTATAGTGACCTATATAAGTGACTTATATAGACACCTATGTAGGTATCTAAAGTAGGGGTATTTCCAGAAACTGTTTGTAAAAAGTTTGAACTGTTCGTAAAAAAGTTCGAGATTTATGCATACATTTCTCATAGAAATAAGATTCAATTTTTTTTATCTCGCATCTGAAAACTAGCTAGAGGATCGTGACTTTTTCACGGACAAATTTTTTCCGTGCATGGACTCATTTTTAGTCACAAAAAAGGCTTCTATGTATTTAATTCTTTAAGTTGGCGAATAGAAACTCAGAGAAATTTTCTTTTGTGTCAGGAGGATTTTTTTGTAGACAAATGGCATTTCCTCTTTAAATTTAAGGCAAAAGAAATTTCATTTGTCTTAAAAAGATTATTTTTACAGCAAAGATGATCCTTTTGCGACAAACATCACCTAACCTTGCAGCCAAATAATTCTGTCCTTGTAGAAAAGATATTCAAGAAGTTCAAAACATAATAGGAAAGAGGATGATGCTTTTGTTTCAAGACTACGTTTTCTCTGAGTGATAGAATCATGTACGGTTTCCTTTTTCAAAGATTTATAATTCTAGACGATTTCCAGAGGGTCCAGAAATTTTCTTCTCGATTTATAATACTTCAAATTCTAAATTAGACTCTGTAGTTTAAGAATCGTAACTAAAAAATTAGATCCCAATACCTTAAATACTTCAGATGGCATTAACGGTTAATGGTGGACGGGCAACAGACAGAACTTTTAAGGGTTATATGGATTCTTTAGATAATAAAATAGATCATGTTCTTGAGCATAAACGTCTTTCTAAAATTTTTGTTTATAAACCATTGATTATTCTAATTAGCAATCACCACCATCCTGATTCAGTGTTATTTTCATATCTGTTTTAATATTCGCTAATGATGTCCGGTACAAATTTACACATAATGTTGTCTACACAAGTCATCAAAGCTGCAAAAAAACGAAAGCATGGAATATTTCTTATGTCCAAATGATCGGTATAATAAGAATCATGTCGCATATTTTGTCATGTCGCATTATTTCCTACTTTCCTTTGTTTCATTTCATATGAATAGGAAATCTTTTATTTCATTAGGCGGAATGTATCATGGAAACCATTTACGTACTGATAGAAACATTAGTATAGTTATATGGATACATGGCGTACACTAAGACCTCGGATTTCTCTGGCCACTCTTTTCTTGAACTTCGAATTCATTTGCGATTTTTTTTTTCTTCCCAAGTAAGAATGCTTCTACTTGGTTATGTCTCGAGTTCCTCTCGGAGAATCGATGTCTAGCTGCGTCTCAAAACTGAGTCGAGACATACGCCTTCGTCTTACTTTTCTGTCCACGGCAGGAA
Source organism: Belonocnema kinseyi (assembly GCF_010883055.1). NCBI lineage: Eukaryota > Metazoa > Arthropoda > Insecta > Hymenoptera > Cynipidae > Belonocnema > Belonocnema kinseyi. Next base: position 131,121,530 of record NC_046663.1, read on the forward strand.
AAACGGCGTTTACATGTTTCAAGTCAAGCCTTGTCTTGGCTAAGATGACGTTTACTTGTCTCAAGACGAGCCTTGTCTTGGCTGAGATGGTCGAACCTTTTTCAGCTCATAAATGAGATTAAAATTGACGAATGACAAATTTGTACTTATTGAATTATTTATTTTTTAATTAAAAAATTCAGAATCTGTGGGTCTGAACGAGTATAATCCTTGAAAATTTTCTTCAAAAAAATAAACATGGTAACTTTTACGAAAAATCTCCTAAGCCGCTAAAATTACGTAAAAACAAACAACATTTTCGGTCTCATCGTCAAACAACTATAATACAAATTAAAATCCGTGAATAAGTTGATTGATT
>NC_046663.1:131121987-131128483 GCF_010883055.1 Belonocnema kinseyi
TCTATAAAAATATACAAGATTGTTTAATCATTAACGAAGCTTAGCTTTTATGACAATCAGAATTATCCGTTTTTTTTAGGACAGGTATACAGTTGAAGTTATAAACTGCTCGTGTTGTAGTCATAAAAATTTGACTCAAGAGAGAAATTCATGTCTTCAGGCCATAGATACTTGTTTCCAAGACATAAATAGAAGTCTAGCTCCGTCTCAAAACTAAGACATGCTCAATTCGAACTTTTCGACTTTAGCATGTCTTGATTGGGGGCAACTCAAGTCGAACTCAAGTCCAAACATTTTTACTCAGGTTTCTCCAGCTTTCGCAATCCCACCATCGTCCCAGTGGACAGAAAATTTGGAGACGTCTTTACAACATCGTTACCACATCTTTCCGACAATTTTACGACATCCTATGTCCATGTCTTTAAGGTGTCTTTCGGATATCTTAAATACTCCGTATGACCTGGCGATGTCTTTACCATATCGCAGACACCGTAACGACATGGACGTATGATGTCGTAAAATTGTCGTAAAGATGTCGTAACTATGTGGTAAAGACGACGCTAAATTTTGTGCCCTATGGGGTGTTAGTGGACAGCGTGGCTGGTGAGCGCTCATCGAATCAGGAGAAAGAGGAAAGTACAGGGAACGGGGCTTACACACACGCTTCGGCATGAGTGCATATATAGATGATTTTTTCTCTTATCCTCGACCAATCAACGACAATCACGTGACTCCGCTGACACAAAATTCCGCTTGAATCCTAATGAATCCGAGGCTCACACGTTTCGTACGATCAAACAAATCCGAGGTATGAGTGTAATCCTATACATTACACTTTGGTTATTTCTTACCCACTATTTAGCGATATTACATTTCACATGTGTGACTAACGGTTAATCACTTGTTTCAAGCCCATAGTCTGTTATAATAAATATGTTTGTAAGGAGATTCGAGCGTGGCTCGGTAGTTCTAGTTTGGACACTTCATTTAAAATACATTATAAAGGAAAATAAAAAAAAATTCTCAGAACGTTTCAAACCGTTTGACAGCGTTAATTTACAATAATTTTAATTTTGAAAATGATTGTTTCAGTATGCGTCTACTGAAGATTACTTCAGTCTATCTCCTATTTTAATTTTTTGATACCCGAAAATTCAACTTTAAGCATTAAAAATAAAGTAGTTATGCACTGAAACGTCCTCTTGAGTTATGTTTGACCTAATATCGGACTACCTGCATAAATGAGAAAGGCAATTTCATAAAAAGTCGTTGTAAATAACCCTAGCAAAAGCCATTTTGTTCGATTCGTTTCATGAAAAAAAATAATAAATTACAATTATGTTGGATGATAAAAACAAATAAATTTTTATGCAAAATTTGTTTTGAAACAAATTGACAGCGTTTTCTTTGGAATGCATGGAGCATAACCCTCGCGATCCTCAAATCATCATCGATAAAAAATATTTAAAATGACGAGGTGAATGCGACGTTGCCAAAAATTCAGGGGCGCACAAACCATGCATGAAAAGTAGCGGTTGCTACCCAAACTGGGGGGGGGGGGGTACCCAAGAGGTTGAGTGGGTGGGGTGTGGGTTTGAGTGAGATGGACTGGCAAATATAGATTTTACTGAAAAGCATACTAAACAATTCATGATTTGGAAGTGTGCGCTGCTGCAAAAAATTAAAAAGGAGTACGATCATCAACACAGGCATACGAAAAGAAAAAGATCTTGTACACTAGACGGGATCAACATTTCTATAAGTTTTTGGGGTCAATAAGTCCAAATTTAAAGGACATATCACTCGGCGAGGTCGCATTCGATTCATAATCTTAAAAAAAATGAATTTATACACCGAAAACTGTCCCTGACACGCCATCACACCCACCAGCAAGTCAGCGTGCCTTCGCTGGCTTCGTTAACTCAACAAATCTGAGAACGAATCATTCTATACACACCCCCTTCCGGGTCAGTTGTCATCTTCACAGTATCTGTCAAGGCAGTAGGATTTTGTGCTACAGACTGATAGTCATGCTCAAAGAATGACTAATAAGTCATATGTACCGGACGCTGAATACAAACAATTTATGTCGGGAAAAGTTTTCAGTGTTTTAATTTTTTTATATTATAAATAGAATGCAAGCTCGCCGTGTCAAATGACCTTTAAATATAGACCCAACGACCCTGAAAACATATAACCGCTTTGTTTTCTGGGTGTTTCCATGAATGTTCCAACTTTCATCATTTGTTTTTGAGATTAGGAAGGAAATGCGACCTGACCGAGTCAAACCAACCACGCATTGGGAGTCAGCGACCCCAAACACGTATAGAAATGTTTATCTCGCCTGGTGGACATTTTTAGTTTTTCAAATAATAATACCACCGGAGAAATTAAAAAAGTTTGGCTTGATACATTGTTTGGTAATTAAAAAATTTTGCTCAAACATAGTTTTCTTCTGCAAAAAATAACATAAACTATTGAGTAAAAGTGCCACGCTCGACCCTCGTTAAATAATTTCTATAAACTCTCCATATTTCGATGAGGAAATTCACAAGTGCTTTGTACATTTTGATTCGGTATTTCTATATAATAATAATGATCACAGGTATCAAATAATTTTCATCGTTCTGTATATGATTATATATCAAGACAATCTTCTGTTATCGTAAAGAAACCCATATATGAACAAAATCTTATTAAGTGTGCATAACGTACTGAAATATAAGTAATCCTGAGTTGTAAGGATTCATAATAGTTACACTAGTCATTTTTACTCTGTCTACTATAATATATACTTATATATGTGCAGAGTTAAGTTATGTAGCGACCTGGGGTGAAATTCGCCAAGTGTCCCGGCCTAAAATTTGGATGTCGCTAATCTTCTTTAAAGTTTGCTAGATTTTAGTTCTAGTGGACCTCTTTAAATTGTGTAAAGGCAGTACACCTTGCACAACGGGTTGTCAAGATACAGGGCCCGAATTTTCGATGGTTCACCCCAACCGTTAAGAACTGTATATTTTAACGAGGTTTACAATCAAAATAATATTTAACCAATGAAAAATATTATTTCACCTTGATTTTTTACTTAACAAACGTTTTCGCGCTTTTCTCCAAAATCTGCATTTTAAAATATTTTTTTAATTAGCCAAGAAAAAAGCTTGATTTTCTGCTTGAAAAGCATACCAAAACGAATATGGGATGGGAAGTATTGGATGAGTTGTATGATGTAGTACGAGGGCGGGTTTTTTAACATTAAATTTGCAATACGGTTTCATTGTAGGGAAACGATAGTCAGTAGCAAAATAATAAGCTATTTTGGTAGAAGGTTCTGCTGGCCTGTTTGTGGCTTTCAAACTTTTTGATTTGGGGTTTGTGCACTGAAAAAACAATATTCTAATTCTCAGAGTGCCATATTCTTATAGGAATATTCTTAGTAATATTCTCAATAAAGTAAGCGAAATTCTTACTTTAAGAGTATCTTCTAACCAAAGGGAGAAACTATTCTTAAAATGAGAATATGCGAGAGGGGGGGGGGGGGAAGAAATGTGTAAAGGAAAATGCGCCTTGCTCTGTTCAATAATTTCTTTTAATGTTTCGTACCACGTGCTTTTCGGTCAGTTTTCATTTTTTATTGTTTTAGCCACGAAGTATTATATAACCAGTTAGAAGAATAGATCGCATGCGCACATTTATTTCCTACTCTTTACAAAAAATATTAGAGTGAGAAAGGTCTGATTTCTCATTTCAACAAAGAAGTAAGATATTGAGGTTAGAAAACGGCGTGCAATTTCCAATGTTATGAAGTTAAACCAGCTACAGTTTCTCAAATTGTGTGTTGTGTTTGACGTAAAATGCAAGGTAAATAATACAATAATAATGTATATTGTATTATTTACTAAGCAAATATTTTTGAAATAAAAATATTTAAATATTACTATAGTCTAAGATTAACTGGAGTTGAAAATATTCTTAAACTTAGTGGGGATTCCTTAAAATTAGACAAAAATATATATTTTTAAGGTAAGAGGACCGCCATGTAACATTAATAATATATTCTTGGCATCTATTCAAGTTGTAAATATTCTTCAACTTTGTGGGAAATTCTTAAAATTAGAATATCGTTTTTTCAGTGTGGGTTTGTTGATTTGCGGTTTGTATGTTTGGCGACGAAATTTAAGCAAAAATTCTAGTTTCTTAACCATTTTTTGAATTTTACTGCAAATCCTGACATGCTGGTACAATTCTGCGAATGGATTGGTGTTAAGCGACCCCAAAAACATAACATATACCTATTACAGCGCCGGATTTACGAAGACGAACCCCTGATCCCAGAAAATTACGTACGTTACAGCAAAATTAGGATTTTCTCTGCCCTTAAGAGGGCACGTTCGTGGTTTAGCCCCAGGCCCCGAAAAATGTTAATCCAGCGCTGACCTATTAGAATCCCGCAGTAGACTCCCAAAACCATTTTTTCGTCCTGTGTAATTCTTTGATATCAGAGTCTATTCTGTAGATTGTACAAAAGATTGGTATTTTTGTGTGAACGCCCAGGAAACAAAAATTCATTCACTTGCATTTGAATGGATTCGGAGGTTTTCAGAATTGCGTATCTGTCACTGGAATTACAGTTAGCCGCCCATAGATTAGAGTGAGTTTTGAATGAGAAATCAACTTTTTTAATCGGTCACGTAATTTTTTTCTCGGGCCCATTCAGTAGCGATTATGAATCAGCATCAACCGATAGAGGAACGATAGTTCCGATAGAAAATTATTAATTTAAATAAAACAAATTTTATTCAATTATTTTAAATGATTTATTACAAAATTGAATTGAGTTTTAAGATTTTCAGCAGGTCATGTCAACGAGTCTTTTTAAATTTCCAAATTGTTATAGGCAAAAAGATTAATATAAAAAAACTCCCCAAAAGATTGAAGGCAAATATACTCATCCAAAACCATCTGGAAATATAACAGGCCAGCAGATTCATCCACCAAATTAGTTTATTCTTTATTATTATCATGTTCCCACAATGGAACCGTATCGAAAATTTAATATAGAAAATAACTAGATCATTTTCCAGATACATAAAATTTAAAATAAAATAAAGAATTTGTTACACGTAAACGGAAATATCATTTTGATCAAGTATTAAAACCACTGAGATACTGCAGCTCGCACAGAAGCCCTCTATAGCTAGTTGGCGCGGGACACCCGCGCAGTCATCCCAGATCTGAAACGAGATGCGGTCCAATACTATGACAGGGCTATGTCCGTATGAATATAGTAGGAGACGCTGGAAATGACTGAGTTGCGCGCGCAACCCATTTCTCCTCTTCTGAATTTGAAAATTCGAAGATTCACGATTGCCGGTCGGAGCACTTCGTCGATTCTATTTATATATCTATCTGCTAACAGCTAACTTTCAAAAAATACATTTTTGAAACTCACAATCAATCAATACCATTTTTGGTTAAGGAATCATAGTTTTGTTAAAAGGTCGTCTTTCTTTGTAGAAATTAAATTGTTTTATGGAAAATTTATACTTTTTGATTAAAAATTACATTTTTCGGTTGAATTATGAACTATAAATATGTTTTGGTTGTAAAGTCGTTCTGTTGTAAATGCAAATATATAATTAAAAATTAAAATTATAAGTTTTGGGTGAAAATACTCTTTTTGTTTTTAAAATTAAATAATTTCGTTGAAAGTTCATGTATTTTATTGAAAATTGACCTTATTTAGTAGAAATTTAATCTTTTTGGTTAAAATTTTTATCATTTTTGGTCAAAAATGCAATTGTTTGGTTCAAATATCAACTGTACATCTTCTTGGGTTTGAAAGTCGCTTATTTCACTAAGAGTTGAACTACTTTGTAAAAAAATACATTTTTTTAACAAGGTTTTTTAATTATCATTGAAAATTTAACTATTTGGTTGAAAGTTTAACTCTTTCATTGAAAACTCGTATTTTTCGCTTAAAAATTTCACTTTTTGTAGATAATTCGTCTTTTTTACTATAAAATTAAATAACTTCTTTAAAAATTCATGTGTTTTTATTCAGATTTGTCGTTTTTGTAGATTATAAATTTTCTTGGTCGAAAATTCATCTGATTGGTCGAAAATTTAACTTTGTTTAAAATTAATTTTTTCTTTAAAAAATTATTTATCTTTATCTGAAAATGTAACTATTATATGATTGATTAAAAATTAATCGTTTATATTGGTTAAGTTAGAAAATCGTTTTTTTTGTATAGAACATTAATCTTCTTGGTCATAAATTCACCTTTTCCCTTGAAAATTTAACAATTTTGTTGAAAATTCGTTTTTTTTCTTGTTCAATTCAATTTTTTAGCACAGTTTTTATGTGGAAATTCTACTATTCCATTTTTGTTTAAAACTTTATCCTGTACATTGTATTAGTTAAAACACCAATTATTTGATAGAAAATTAATTTATTTTGTTGAAAAGTAAACTTTTGGGTTGAAAATTGATTTAT
>NC_046663.1:131128583-131129695 GCF_010883055.1 Belonocnema kinseyi
ACATTTTTCGGTTGAATTATGAACTATAAATATGTTTTGGTTGTAAAGTCGTTCTGTTGTAAATGCAAATATATTATTAAAAATTAAAATGATAAGTTTTGGATGGAAATACTCTTTTTGTTTTTGAAATTAAATAATTTCGTTGAAATTTTATGTATTTTGTTGGAAATTGAACTTATTTAGTAGAAATTTAATCCTTTTGGTTGAAAATTTTATCATTTTTGGTCAAAAATGCAATTGTTTGGTTAAAATATCAACTGTACATCTTCTTGGGTGTGAAAGTCGAATATTTCACTAAGAGTTGAACTACTTTGTAAAAAAATACGTTTTTTTAACAAGGTTTTTTAATTATGATTGAAAATTTAACTGTTGGGTTGAAAGTTTAACTCTTTCTTTAAAAACTCGTATTTTTCGCTTAAAAATTTCAAATTTTTGTAGATAATTCGTCTTTTTTACTTTAAAATTAAATAACTTCTTTAAAAATTCATGTCTTTTGTTTAAGATTTGTCTTTTTTTGTAGATTATCAATTTTCTTGGTCGAAAATTTAACAACTTTGTTTAAAATTAATTTTTCCTTTAAAAAATTATTTATCTTTATCTGAAAATGTAACTATTATATGATTGATTAAAAATTAATCGTTTATATTGGTCAAGTTGGAAAATCGTTTTTTCTTTGTATAGAACATTGATCTTCTTGGTCATAAATTCACATTTTCCCTTGAAAATTTAACGATTTTGTTGAAAATTCGTTTTTTTTTTTCTTGTTCAATTCAATTTTTTAGCACAGTTTTTATCTGGAAATTGTACTATTACATTTTTGTTTGAAACTTTATCCTGTACATTTTATTAGTTAAAACACCAATTATTTGACGGAAAATTAATTTATTTTGTTGAAAAGTAAACTTTTGGGTTGAAAATTGATTTATTGTGTTAATTAGATTTTCTTCCTAAAATTAAAAAAACTGCAAAATAAAAAAAGTGCCTTAAAATCGTCCTGATACCTTTTTTTGTTAATTTTTAAAATCTTTTCAAATACTCACTTAAAATTAATTTTTCAAACTAAAAAATCATTTTCAATTTTCTTAGCAATCACAACCATTTTTGTTATTCTT
>NC_046663.1:131129795-131132610 GCF_010883055.1 Belonocnema kinseyi
TTTCAACAAAATTATTTAATTTTAAAGTCAAAAAGAGTATCATCTACAAAAAGCTGAATCTTTAACCCAAAAATATGATTTTTCAACCAAAATTTTAATTGTCGTCCAAATAGTTTAACTTTCTATCAAATTGTTGACTTTTAACGCCCAAAGATGCAATTTTAACAAAAAATTTAATTTGAAGGCAAAAGGTTGAATTTTCAAGTACAATTATGAATCCTTAATAAGAAAAAATTAATTTTTTTACTAAGTACTTCATCTGTAAGTGAAAGTTAAACTGTTCGGTCGACAATTAAAATTTTGGTTGAAAAATCATATTTTTGGGGTAAAAATTCAGCGTTTTGTAGATGATACTCGTTTTGACTTTAAAATTAAATAATTTTGTTGAAAGTTCATATATTTTGTTGGAAATTGACCTTGCTTGGTAAAAATTTAATCTTTTTGGTTGAAAATGTATCATTTTTGATTTGTTTGATCATACGAAATGTGTGAGCCTCGGATTCATTAGGATTCAAGCGGTTTCTACTTTTGTGTGAGCGGAGTCACGTGATTGTCGTTGATTGGTCGAGGATAAGAGAAAAAATCATCTATATATGCACTCATGCCGAAGCGTGTGTGTAAGCCCCGTTCCCTGTACTTTCCTCTTTCTCCTGATTCGATGAGCGCTCACCAGCTACGCTGTCCACTGACACCCCATAGGGCACAAAATTTAGCGTCGTCTTTACCACATAGTTACGACATCTTTACGACAATTTTACGACATCCCACGTCCATGTCGTTATGATGTCTGCGATATGGTAAAGACATCGCCAGGTCATACGGAGTATTTAAGATATCCTAAAGACACCTTACAGACATGGACATAGGATGTCGTAAAATTGTCAGAAAGATGTAGTAACGATGTTGTAAAGACATCTCTTAAAAGTCGATTATTTCACTAAAAGTTGAATTACTTTGTAAAAAAATACTGTTAATTTCAACAAGGTTTTATAATTATGGTTAAAAATTTAACTATTTGGTTGGAAGTTTAACTCTTTGATTGAAAACTCATATTTCTCGCTGAAAAAAATCAACTTTTTGTAGATAATTCGTTTTATTAACTTTAAAATTAAATAATTTGGTTGAAAATTCATGTATTTTGTTTGAAATTTGTTTTTCTTTTTGTAGATCATTAATTTTCTTGGTCGAAAATTCATGTTATTGGTTGAGAATTTAACAACTTTATTGAAGATTTATTTTTTCGATTAAAAAAATTTTTTTAATCTGAAAATGTAACTATGCCAGGATTGATTAAAAATTAATCGTTTTTATCTGGAAATTGAACTATTCAATTTTTGTTTGAAACTTTATCCAGTACATTGTATTAGTTAAAACACCAATTATTTGATAGAAAATTAATTTAATTTGTTAAAAAGTAAACTTTTGGGTTTAAAATTGATATATTTTGTTAATTAGATTTTTTTCCTGACATTAAAAAAACTGAAAAATAAAAAAATTTCCTTAAAATCTTCCGGATTCTGAATCTTTTTTTTTTTTAAATTAAAACTGTAGCGTTTAAACTTAAAATTTAGCTCATTACAAATTTAACAATTCAAGTCTTTCTATTTCGAACCATTCTGTTCAAATTTGTATAGTTTTCAACAGTTGTTCGTAATGGATTGTTTTAAATGAACGGTCAAATATTTTTAAATTTTAAAGTCAAAAAGAGTAATATCTACAAAAAAGCTGAATTTTTAACCTAATTTAAAGGCAAATAGTTTAATTCTCAACTATAACTATGAATCCTTAATAAGAAAAAATTAATTTTTTTACTAAGTAGTTCAACTTTAAGTGAATAATCCAATTTTCCACCCAAAAATGATGATTTTAATTTTTAACAATATAGTTGCATTTACAACAAAACGACTTTGCAACCAAAAAATATTTACAGTTGACAATTCAACCGAAAAATGTAATTTTTAATCAAAAAGTATAATTTTTCCATAAAGCAATTTAATTTTTATAAAGAAAGACGAATTGTTAACAAAAGACATGATTTTTTAACGAAAAATGGTATAGATTAATTCTCAGTTTCAAAAATGTATTTTTAACGAAAGAGATGAACCTTCAAATAGAAGAAATAAAAATTTTAACAAAGTAGTTGAATTTTTGATAGGAAAGAGGACTTTTTTACAAAATAGTTACATTTTCAACATAATAATTAATTTTTCAATCAAGTAATTGAGTTTTCATCCAAACGAGATGAATTCCAAAATCACCAATTTCTTACATTTCTTTCAAATGCGGATCAAGATTTAAATAAGATTATTATAATATAACATAATTATAATATTATCATATATATATATAATAGTATGAATATTTATATAACTTATATTTTATACTTGAAGTAAAGTAACCTCAAAATACACGCATTAAAGAGGCGCGCGAAGTTGCGCGAAATCTGGAAATATTAAAATCCGAATCTCTTCATTTTATTTCAAAGCAGATCGAGATATAAATAGAATCGCAGAAGTGTTCCGACCGACAATCGTGCACCGTCGAGTTTTCATATTCAGAAGATGAGAAATGGGTTGCGCGCGCAACCCAGGCATTTATATTGTCTCCTACCATATTCACGCGAACATAGACGTGTCATAGGATTAGACCACGTCTCGTTTCAGATCTGGGATCACTGGGCAGTAGCAGCGCGGGTGCAGTGATCACAGATCTAAAACGAGATGCGGTCCAATACTATGACAGGGCTATGTCCGTGTGAATATAGTAGGAGACGCTGTAAATGACTGAGTTGCGCGCGCAATCCATTTCTCCTCTT
>NC_046663.1:131132710-131135792 GCF_010883055.1 Belonocnema kinseyi
ACTCATATTTTTGGCTGAAAAAATCAACTTTTTGTAGATAATTAATTTTGTAGATCATTAATTTTCTTGGTCGAAAATTCATGTTATTGGTTGAGAATTTAAAAACTTTATTATAAATTTATTTTTTCGATTAAAAATTATTTTTTTTATCTGAAAACGTAACTGTTCTAGGATTGATTAAAAATTAATCGTTTTTATCTGGAAATTAAATGTGCAATTTTTGTCTGAAACTTTATCCTGTACATTGTATTAGTTAAAACACCAATTATTTGATAAAAAATTAATTTAATTCTTTAAAAAGTAAACGTATGGTTGAAAATTAATATATTTTGTTAATTAGATTATTTCCTGAAATTAAAAAAACTGCAAAATGAAAAAATGTCCTTAAAATCTTCCGGATTCTTTTTTTTAATTTTTAAAATGTTTTCATATAATCACTTAAAATTTATTTGTCATAATAAAAAATCATTTTCAATGTTCTTAGCAATCACAACAATTTTTGTCATTCTTTTTAAATACTGTTTAATTTTCAAAAAGCTTTTTTTTTAATCTGCAAAAGTCTAAATCGTTTTTCAAATTATTTGAAATAATTTCAAGTTTTAAATACATTCTGAATCTTTTTTTTAATTAAAATTGTAGCGTTTAAACTTAAAATTTAGCTCATTACAAATCTAACAATTCAAGGCTTTCTATTTCGAACCATTCTGTTGAAATTTCTATAGTTTTTAACAGTTGTTTGTAATGGATTATTTTCAATGAACTGTCAAATATTGCTGATGACTAACGAAATTTTCTTTTTTTAATTAAAAAATTTCAAATTGAATAGGTTAAAAATAAAAATTTTTTATACTGAAATAATATTTCAAGTCATAATCGAATACAAATAAATTCATTTTCTAAGAAATAATTGGTGTTTTAACTAATACAATTTACAGGATAAAGTTTAACCAAAAATGGAATAGTTCAATTTCCAGATAAAAGCTGTGATAAAAAAATTGAATTGAACAAGAAAAAAACAAATAATTTTCAACAGAATTGTTAAATTTTCAAGGGAAAAGGTAAATTTTTGACCAAGAAGATTAAGGTTCTATAAACAAACGATTTTCCCACTTAACCAATATATACGATTAATTTTTAATTAATCCTATAATAGTTACATTTTCAGATGAAGATAAATAATTTTCAACAGAAAAAATTAATTTTCAACATAGTTGTTAACTTGTCAACCAATTAGATGAATTTTCGATCAAGAAAATTAATGATCTACAAAAAAAGACAAATTTTAAACAAAATACATGAATTTTCAACGAAATGATGTACTTTTAAAGTAAAAAAGACGAATTATCTACAAAAAGTTGAATCTTTTAAGCGAAAAATACGAGTTTTCAATCAAAGAGTTGAACTTTCAACCAAATAGTTAAATTTTCAACCATAATTATAAAACCTTGTTAAAAAAAACGTATTTTTTTACAAAGTAGTTCAACTCTTAGTGACATAATCGACTTTCAAACCCAAGAAGATGTACAGTTGATGTTTTAACTAAACAATTGCATTTTTGACCAAAAATGATACATTTTCAACCAAAAAGATTAAATTTCTACTAAACAAGGTCAATTTCCAACAAAATACATGAAATTTCAACGAAATTGTTTAATTTTAAAAACAAAAAGAGTATTTCCACATAAAAACTCTGATTTTAATTTTTAACAATATAGTTGCATTTACAACAGAACGACTATACAACGAAAACATATTTATAGTTAATAATTCAACCGAAAAATGTAATTTTTAATCAAAAAGTATAAATTTTCCATAAAACAATTTACTTTCTGCAAAGAAGGACGACCTTTAAACAAAACACATGACTTCTTAACGGAAAATGGTATTGATTGTCAGTTTCAAAAATTTATTTTCAACGAAAGAGATGAACCTTCAAATAAAAAAAAATAAAAATTTTAAAAAAGTAGTTGAACTTTTGATAGAAAAGAGAAATTTTTTTACAAAATAGTTACATTTTCAACAAAATAATTAAATTTTCAATCAATTAATTGAGTTTTTATCCAAACGAGATGAATTCCAAAATCGCCAATTTCTTTAATTTCTTTCAAATGCGGATCAAGATATAAATAACACTATTATAATATAACATAATTATAATATTATCATTATTAATATACGCATATATTTATATATATAATAGTATTAATATTTATATAATTTATATTTTATACATGAAATAACATAACCTCAAAATATACGCATATCAAGAGGCGCGCGATCTATTCAAATCGTGAGAAACGCCAGCATCGAAATCTGGAAATATTAAAATCTCAATATCCTGAATTTAGTTCAAAGCAGTTGGCAGATAGATATATAAATAGAATCGCCGAAGTGCTCCGACCGGCAATCGTGCACCTTCGAGTTTTCAAATTCAGAAGAGGAGAAATGGGTTGCGCGCGCAACTCAGTCATTTACAGCGTCTCCTACTATATTGACACGGACATAGCCCTGTCATAGATTGGACCACATCTCGTTTCAGATCTGGGATTACTGCTGCCTTCTACAAATCAACAAATACTACATATATATCTCATATTCGTTTTGGTATGATTTTCAAGAGAAAAAATCATGAATTTTTTCTAGCCTAATTAAAAAAAGATAAAAAATGTTGATTTTGAGAAAAACACAAAAACGTGTTTTAAAATGAAAATGAAGGTGAAATAATTTTTTCATTGTTTACCGATTACTTTTATTGTCGAGGTGAAACATCGAAAATTCGGGCCCCTGTATTCTGACAACCCATTGCACTAGGTATACACCATGTACATAATTTAAAGAGGTCCACTATAAGATTGGCGACATCGAAATTTTAGGCGGGTACACGTGGGAAATTTTATCCCGTATACGAAAAAACTATAAAGAATAAGAGACCTAAAAATAAGTTCAAAACTTTGGTTACTATTTTTCTTAAAGATAGTGCTTAAAAATGTCTTTCGTTAGAGTTGAAGAATCAGAATTAACTCGCATAAATTACGTTTGCATTTTCTTACAAACGGAACAAACGAGAGTAAGGCTCGGGGGG
>NC_046663.1:131135802-131141120 GCF_010883055.1 Belonocnema kinseyi
GATTAAGGCTCTAACCGAGCCGTGTCCAGCCTTGGTTCATCATTTTGAGCAAGAGTCCCACATGAAAAGTAATAAGAAGAAAGAAAACTACATTTGTTCATGAAAATAAAAAAATAAATGATAACCGCTATTCTTATTGCAAATTTAATTAATCTAATCTTTACTTTTGAAGGAAAAAATCGACATATTTACTAACTGAAAATTAAAGTTTTTTGGAAATATAAATTGCAATTACTCAAAGTGAAATATTAAGAAATGGTTTAATTTTAAAGCAATATGCGTAGCATTATTTCGAAAAGGATACAAATGATGAACGATGAAAAAAAAATGTTTTATAAATAAATTTTAATGTCTGAAATGTTTTTGGAACTTGCATAAGAAAAAGTGGCATAGAATTATTTGATTTAGAAAAACTTCTGCCTGAAAACGTGAAGATACAATCATGTGTATTTTGCAACAATTCGTATAAGCAAACGTACTGCCTAGCTCCCTGAGCCACCGATTTTCCATTACACGATTTCCGATTTTCATTTTATTTCGCTAGTTTTGCATGCGAAAATTTCGCGCTTGTTTTCGTACGTTTAATGCGTACGATTACTTTCTCATTACGAAATTCGTGTCTCGCGCTTGATAATTTTGTGCGATTGAAAAACTTCATAAAGATAATTTTTGAATCTGGTTTAGATCTACTAAAAGCAACGCTTTAAACTTACGGATATCTTAAAAACAAAAATTGCATATTTTGGAAAATAATCCAATTTTTTGAACTTTTGTCTAATTAGAAAATTTCATAAGAATATTTTTGAAATAAATATATTTTATATCTAGTACTTCTAATATTATAACCTTAACTCTTTTAACCAGCATTGACTTATCCACATTGAAGCCAATATTTTATATAAACCATAGGTTATGTTACTCTACCATTTTTGCCTTGAAGAGGACTACCGAAGTGTAGTCGAAACGTCGGAATTAATTATTTGAGGGACCTCTCAATCAGCTCCAATGAATTACGACCGGTAGTCAACAGAACTTCCAGCCTTTTTTATTAAATATTACCCTGGTAGACACTAGTAACACCAACTACTTCTACTATACACATTTATTTTCCCTTTTTTGAACATTCAAAATATTGAAAAGCATATAACTTTTTTGATTTGCATTGAATTTAAAAATGGCATAAAGGTAATTTGCAAGTCTTTTTGCTGCGTACCAGAAAATTTGAAAGAAAATTCTAAAAATCATAAAAAACTTTTTCTCAATTTTGAAAAAGCTCCAACTTTTTGAATTTTTGTCTCATCGAAAAATTTAACTGAGGTAGTTTCTAAATATATTTGATATTCAGTGAAGAATTCATATGAAATTTCTTAATTTATTAGAAAAATATTTCTTTCTATTTTTCTGAAGATTCTCAAATGTTCAAAAGTATATAACTTTTCCAATTGTCACCGAAATTGTACATTTTCTTTAGATAATTTGCAAGTTTTCTACCTGTCTATAAGAAACTTTGACAACATTTTCTAAAATTTGAAAAAAATCCAAATTTGTAAGTGCTCTAAATTTTTTTATTTTGGTTGGGAATGACAAATTTCTCAAAATTTAGCGTGGCTACAACATTCAGGTACCATACATTCATACATACATACATACATACATATATACAAACATACATACATACATACATACAGAGAGACATACAGGCACATAGACCCCGACAAAATGTTATGATTTTGGGAATCTGTGAGTGCCGAATTGGAAAGATCCGTTAAAAATCAGATATCGAAAAAACAGCTCCCTTTTACGACACGAAATAATTATATCACTGGAAGTTTTTTTAAATTAATTAATTCTGTCATAATTTTTCTTATGCAAGTTCCAAAAACACGTTTAGACATTAAAATTTATTTATAAAACATTTTTTTACATCGTTCATCATTTGTATCCTTTTCCGAACTATGCTACGCATATTATTTTTAAATTAAACCATTTTTTAATAGTTCACCCTGAGTAATTGCAATTTATATTTCCAAAAAAATTTTGATTTTCAGTTAGTAAAATATTGATTTCGTTCATTAAAAGTAAAGATTAGAATAATTAAATTTATAATTAGAATAGCCGTTATCATCTATTTTTTAATTTTTCTGAATTAATGTTGTTTCCTTTTTTGTTATTGCTTTTCGTTTGGGACTCTTGATGAAATGATGATCCAAAGCTGGAGACGCGTCGGTTCTAGCCTTGATCCCCACCACCATCCCTATGTTGCGTTTTTACTCTGTCGAAATTTTGTTTCGTTTTTACTCGGAAGATTTGTTTGTTCCCTTTTTACTCCAAAAAATGTATATTTTATTTTTACTCCCAAACTTTTTCTGTCCCGTTTTTACTTTTAGTCACTCAAATCATCGGCAAAAGTTAATAAGAAAAATGTTTAATCTTAATGCTTCAAAATTTAAAGGCATTCAAAGAATAGCGATACCAGGTTTGAGTATAGAAAAAACGAATTTGAATGTTTGAAATTTAATAGAATTTGTAGTTCAATACTGGAGTTCCGGCGGAAATTATATTTTTAGCTGTCTCTAAAGTTATTTATTTTTAATAAGATTAAAATAAAATCTTTTTCCTCATAATTGTACACAAGGTAATAAGACTCTGACTCTAATAAGTAGTTTATGGCAAAATGTTGATTTAATAAAAAACGTTGCAAAAAAAAACGTCAGATTTCAATATTTTCGAAACATTTCATTACCTCTGTGAATAATTAACATTTTAAAATGTTTTTTGGCTAATTTTCAGTGTCGGATTGTCCAAGCAGGTAACCTATGCAGCTCTCTAGGGCGGCAACTTTTTAGGGGTAGCAAAATTGCGTTTGACCAGTCTCTACGGTGGGGCGCTCTTATGAAAAAGATACAGCAGACTCACATTCAGCTCAAAGACATCATAATGAGTTTCGACACAGTATCTCTCTTTTCTCTCTTTACGAAAGTACCAATCTCTGGTACAATTGATATTATTAAATATTTGACAAACTTCCCTTCCAAATTTATACCTTTGGTAGAACACTGTCTCAGTAATACTTACTTCGCTTTGAATAACCAATTCTACGAACAAATCTCAGGAGCAGCAATGGGATCACCAATCTCACGCATAATAGCCAGTATCTTTATGGAACATCTAGAAACTAAAATCTTTAACCAGTTCAAGCTTCAACCGGAATTTCGGTTCCGCTACATTCATGACACTGATGTCATCTGACGACATGGACTAGATGAACTAAATAAGTTTTTTGATTTCATCAATCGATTACATCCTAATATCCAGTTCACCATGGAAATTTAACAAAACGGAAAAATGCCTTTCTTGGACGTATTAGTTTACAAAAAACCTGATAAAACGTTAGGACATGAGGTTTACAGGAAACCTACCCATACAGACAGATACCTACACGCAGAAAAAAGAACCTTACATTTCACTGAAAACCAAGTTAAATCTACCGATCTTCCTAGTACGTATATGGACAACATGACAGATCAGTAAACATTACAATTATAAGCAAATAAGTATGACTATCAATGATGGTTACTAGTACCGGTTCTCAAGTGGTGCTGACCTGCGGATCAGTAGATTTTACCGATCCAGTCGTTATTCTGTACAGTTTCTGGATGCTACAATTACGAATTATCATTTCACTTCAACAAATAATATAAAGAGATCTGAATTATGTTATCGGCGTACACTACAGTTAAGACAGCACTTTAAATTCTAAAAAAGTATTACTAAAAATAATTAATAAATAAGTGCACGGTTATTTCTTATAAATATTTTCGGATATAATTATAATTAATCGTTATTTGTGAGTTTCAATGCTTATAATAAAATTAAAATTTCGCACGTAATTGGGGGGGGGGGGGATTCGAACGCATAAACCTAAGCACTCAAGTCAACAGTCTTAACCATTACACTAGTATACGAGTTGCGACCTGTAAAATAATTTTGATATGCATTTGTAACTGAGTGTGGTGACCTCGGGAACGCCTTCTGAATATGCAACCATGCCATCGCGGCACACAACAAAAGTTCTAGCATTCACTTCATATCTATATGTTAGCTGAAACAGTCACGGAACAAAAACACATCTTGCTCCAATAAACTCTCAAGTCAATGCGATCGGAGAATAAGTTGTGCCATCCAAAATTGTATTATTTTTATAAAACCCCTTCCTTGCAAAGTGGGAATGAGGAGTAATGTGACGACTATCAGAGAAATGTCAAAAAGGAATGTTTTTTAGGTGATGCAATCCATTCATTGTCGATTGCGTCGTGAATTCACCCGGTGCTCCACGCGGATAGGTTGCGTTGCGACTTTAGGGGCGAGTTAAGTAAACCGTTCGGATCGGTAGCATGTACCTATCTTTGGGTAATGTTCACTGCATTACTATTGTAATCTCGGTTCAGCAGATTTTACATGTCGTTCAGTATGTAATACGAGGGAATAGAGGTTTATTTTACTGAAGGATAATCGTTGAATTTACCTTAATTTCATTATGACATTTACGAAATGCGAAGTGATTTTGACATTTTCACCCTCTTATTAAGAGCAGTTTATACTGTCACGGTTACAAGAAACCCTTTACAATTCTTGATAAGTAAATATTACATTTATTTTTTCTGCGTGTACGTGCCTCCTCCCACTATCACCCATCTCAAAACCAATAGTTTATCCACTCCCTGTATACAGAGCTTTCTCCATAACAGATAAAGATAACTAACAAAAGGAATGACAAAACGTTAAACAAATCCCAATAGAGAACGATTACACAAAGAAACAAATTGATAAAGCAATGAGAAAATACACTAAAAAAACAAGTGAAAGAAAGAGAGAGAGAAACGACCACCAGTCTGGCCTACATCCAAGGTGTCACAGAACAAATAGGAAGGATTCTGAAAAAAAACCAAGTCCAACACATATTTAAGCCACCTGCGGAAATAGTACAATTACTGATTAACTCCAAAGACAAAAAGGCACCCCTCAGTCATCGAGAAGTATATAAAATCCCTTGTTCTTCTGGCAAAAGTATATTTTGGAGAAACTGAGGGAGCGGAAGAGCCCGGATATGTTAAGATATTTTTAGAATTTTTCTCTAGGCTTAACCTTCGGGTCAAACTAATTGGAAAAAAGTCACACATTTCCATATGATGATTGTACTCCACAAAAGATTAAAAAAATCTTAAAAACAATAATATTTTTAATGCACCAAACTCTCGATTTCAGTTTGGGGGGATCGAAACATAAACAGTGAGGGCAGCCTCACTAGTTTCCAATTG
>NC_046663.1:131141220-131143156 GCF_010883055.1 Belonocnema kinseyi
TCTGACTGGAAGCGAGGGTTTTGTGTGTTTTACAAAACTTAATTGTATTATGATATAAAATTATTAAAAGGAAACGTTCAAAATTATTTACGCATATTTGAAATTTTGTAAAACTTTTGCAACATTTTAGAAAATTATCAAAATATTTCACGTAGCCTGTCGGCTTTTTTCGGGTTATGAATTTCCGTAAAGAGTTTATTGATGTCTTTTTGCGCATTCATTACGAATGTCCTTATGCAGATAGCCGAAAACATAATTTTAAAGATCAAAAATTGAAAAAAACACGTTTTTTAAAAGAAGGATATAATGTCTGAAGGGGCTGTCTGTCCGAGTAATCAAAAAAAAATGTATAAACAAATAATTGTTGAAACAATCAAAAAAGCATTTTTTGCGTATGAAAAAAATTTCATCTTATTTTTTGAGCGATTTTAAGAGGAAAAGTAGTTTCAGAAAGCTAATTTTGAAGTTGAGAATTTTTTCCTTTGAATTTTAATCCCCCTTATTCGAACTGCTTAATAGTGGAAGCGTCCATGGCGGGTTGAACCTTCTTGGTGGCAGCAGGTACTGTCATGAGATTTTGACTTGACCCGCTGTGGCAGCTAGGGCTGCAGCGCGGCAGTAGTTTGCTGACACCGACCTAGACTAACCCCTGTCACTGATCTCAAACACAGTGTGAGTCATACCTCTAACCCTTTCCAAGGTCTCGTGGGTTGGAGTACCCATATAACTGGTAACAGAAATAATAATAGTCACAAACTCAAATTTTTACAATGTCTTGGGTGGGGACAGGAGGGTACCGCTGTGACAGACCACAGATATAATGTTCGTCACACACCTAATCTTTTCTAGTGTCTAGTGGGGGGAGCGGTGAAAGTCATTCTTTGGTTAATCACATAAATAATGTTCGTTACACCCCTAACCCCTTTGAACGTCTCTTGGTGGGGGTGACTTTGAAGAGTCACAGAAATAATGTCCATCACAGACAGCTGTCTGGTTTTGAATCATCAATACATTTATTTTACCATATTAAAAATTATATTTTGAACAAATTCTTTTAACAAAATATGTATTCGATTTTTAAAGAATTTTTTATGCGGAAAGTCCATTTTCGGAAAAATGTTTGTTATTTAGTTCTGTACTGCAACATTTCAGTAGATAAAATAAAAATTTTGGTTATCAACAATTTTCAACTTCAAACGCTTTCAACTTTTTTTTGTTTTGTCTTTGATAATGCATTTTAAAAATCTTAAATTTAAAAATAAAAATTAAAAATGGAACATTTTTTAAGTAGAAGATTTTCGAATTCCGGTTTTCGCGACCCGTCAGACCCGTCGCTGAGGAATAAACTGATTAGTTACCGTTAGCATTTTTATTTAAAAGAAGTGAATGTGTAAGTCAGATCTTCACAACAAATAATAAATGTAAAGTGCGCCAGAATATTTGGAATTATTTTAAATTAATTTTCAAGATAAAAAAGTTATAACTTTCTTTGCAATTAATATCGATAATTTATTATTGAGGAGAAAATCTGTAAATAATTTAAATTTTGCTCTATAAATCTTTCTTGCAAGCAAAAAACTATTTCTAATAACTTTACTCGTATTATTTGCTGTATGCAATTGCTTTTCACATTTAATCATTTCAAATAAGCACGCCAACCACGGTTCAGCGTCTCATTTGCTGCTTATTAACCCGAAGCACTTACACGGGGTCAGAATGACCCCGATATGCACTTCAGACTAATATTTGAGTAGGTTTTTGACATTTTTTTATACACCTCAAAATAAAAGAAAAACATTAAAGGAAAGTAATCAGAATCTGATTTATATGAAAGAAGTAGACGTAGAAATGATTATAGACGCGAAAACAGGATACTTAAACGATTAGTTAAAGAAAGTAAAGATACAATTAGAGCAGAAGAAGAGATAACAATACA
>NC_046663.1:131143256-131151539 GCF_010883055.1 Belonocnema kinseyi
GTTCGCAGATGATAAGGTTGTTATGGCAGAGTCTATCGAATACCTACAAAGAATGTTGAATAAACTAGATGCAAGCATGAAGAGCATGGGCCTCAAAATTAACGCAAATAAAACAAAAATTATGGCGTTCGAAAGAAAAAGTGAGAAAACACCATGCAATATTTTATGAAATGATGAGAGAATTGAACAAGTTGATAAGTTCGTATACCTTGGTAGCTTATTTACTAGGGACGGGAAGATAGATGAGAACGTAGGATAATCAAACTGACCCCCTAAGATAGCCAGGTCGACTGTTCAAGGAGATCAAGTCGACTATGTGTATCACGTTCGACTTTCTATGACGTTTGGGTCTACTGATTGAAATGATCAAGTCAATACTTTGAGATAATCGATTTTAACATCTCGTTTTAACCTTTTAGAGATAGTCGCTTTAGCCACATAGTAATACAAGAATCTGAATTTAAGTAAAAAAGGCGATTGACTTTCAGATGTAACCAAAAGGATAATTCGCCAGTTGAAAGTCAGCTAATGATTATAACATGACTTTAAGTAACGCGCTTGGTTGAAAGTCAACTGCTTTATGCCCGTAAAATGTACTTTATAGGTTAATTTACGAAAGAAATATTGTTGACTTTCCTTCAACGCGTGCGTGTGATTTCAATAGTGATGCCGTCGAGCGATATTTCCCGATTTCGACACGATCCCGACTCGATCCCAGACTCCGGTATCGGGTTTGAATCGTGTCGGTTTTAGCTCGACTCGACTTTGGATCGGGAAGTCGATATATCGACTCGAGATCGGGTCGGGTTTTCGATACTCCTTCGGCAGATGTGCCCTTCTCACTTGAACGGAGCGGAGAGGGAAGTTTGTCAATGGACTGAAGTCAATTGTGCCCCCTGAATCTTCCCCCGCCTGGTTAAACCGGTTATGGCTACAGTGAAAATGCTGAAGTACATTTTCCCCACAGATAGTGGAAGGTTTGTACTTTGACTTGGAATTAAATAATTTGAAACATCGAAATGCGATTATGCTGATTATAGAAACTATTTTCAACCTTTATTCAATTTAGAAATGTCTTGAATGAAAAAGAATATATTTTTTAGTATGTGGCAATATTGCACTGTTTATTTAAGAGAAGCAAATATGAATCAGATATTGAAAAGTGAACAACATACAGCTCAATTGTTGTTAATAGATTGAATTCTACTGTTTCTTCAAAATTTCAGAGTGCAAATTTGTGGAAAAATAGTTTAACCAAAGAAGAGAAATGTTGACAAACAGACGATGTTGTTGGAAGACTCTTAAATTTTCAACTAAGATTGATGAACTTTTCTTCCTACAGTGGCATTTACAATCCAAATATATACGATAAATTCTCAATAAAAACAAAAAATGAAATGAAGCAGTTACATTTTTAATTACAAAATTAATTTTCTACTTCAAAAAGAGTGAACTTTAAGAAAAAATGTTGCATTTTTAATGTAAGGAATTAGTTTTCAAATAAAGTGATGAACCTTCAACTGCAATAATTACATTTTCAATTATAAAATAAATTTTCGACCAAGAAGAACGGTCAGCCCGGTTTCCCGATTTCAAGTGTCGCAGGCGGCAATGTTCGGAAAGAACATTAAAGAAAAAATAAAGCAATAGGAAAATAATAGATTTAAAATTCAGAAAGGGACAAAGAGACTGGTTTTTATATCTGTAAGTAGGTTTCCCTCAAAAACTTGAAAACTTTTTTAACCTTCCTAATTGTGGGAAGATTTGCTAGAAATTGATAGCTACAGTATGGACGAGGGCATTTTAGAATTTTGGTTAGAGATGTGATAAGATTTATTCTAGGAGTGTTGAATCTGGGGCATGCCCAAAGTACATGATCTAAGTCTTCTTCGATGTTAAGGTCACATGGACAGCTTCCAGAAAAAATTATGTTTTTCCGAGCCAGTCTGGCATTCAAGGCGTAGTGGTTGCTTCTCATGCGACACAGAGAAACAATCCACTCCCTACGAGTCTGAAATAACCAGAACCAGGGGTTTTTACTGTGTTTACAATAATATCGAGTGTACGTGACGCCTTTGTTTTCCCCTATTTTTCTAAAATAGTTGTCGCAGTTTTCATCTAAAATTTCCCGAGTTAAACTGAAAAAATCAGTGAACGGAAGGGAAATATTTAAGAGAGTTGCATCTCTGGATGCAGTTTTGGCTGCCAGGTCCGCGACTTCATTGCCGAGTATGCCACTGTGGCCGGGTATCCAAGCCAAGGAAGCAGGACAGTTGAGCTTGTTTAGAATTGCTAACCGGTTTCTAATTATACAAACTAGACAAGAGTTGATGGAGCTAGGACAAATGGTATCTATACTTTGAAGAACGCTGAGTGAATCTATGAAAATGACTGATTTAGGAAAGCGAGGCTTTATAATGTAATCTAATGTATACAAGATGGTAATAGCTTCTTTAGAAAATATAGATATTTTCCACGAGAAATTTAAATTGGCACCAGGGCATACCACAGCAAAGCCCGCGATGGACTCAGCCACAGACTTTGAAACGTTCGTGTAGAATGGGAGATAGTCATGAAAGTTTTCGTCTACTACATCCTTAAACATTCCCACAGGGTCTGGACAATTTTGGACTAAGCTTCCTAATAAAAGATCAATATTTGGCGAGAACAAGTGGTCTTCGTACGGGAATTCATAGTGAGTGTGTGTGTCTGATTTACGAATCTGATATTTAAAGGATTGAACATTTTCATAAGCATTCAAAAGTACAAATTGATTTTTAATGTTCTTTCTATTCCTCTTTGCATTATTTTTTCAGTATCATCATTTTTTAAGTAATAGTTACATTTTTTAAAAATAAAATGAACTTACAACAATTCACCTTAACTTTGAAATGTGGAGTTGAATTTTCAACCAAGACACTTCGTTTTACACCGAAAAGAAATTTTTTAAGAAAAGATCTGAATTATCAAAAATAAAGTAACGAATACTTATTCGAAAATCAAAAAGTTTAATATGTTGTCAGAAACGTTATTATTCAAGCAAAAACACAAACCATGAAGAGAATGGTTTCAATTTTCAAACAAAAAAATACATTTTCATTCAATTATGTAGATAAATTTTAAACTGAAATACACTGTTAGAAAAATCTGCACTAGATTTAGTATACATGTAATGGAAGAAAGAATGCGCACCGCGAAATTAAATTTAGTATACCATCGTTCATTAGATTTAGTATATGCATATACTGAATTTAGTATACACGTATATGAAATTTAGTATACGCATATACTAAAATCAGTATACATGTATACGAAATTTAGTATACACATATCCCATATTTAGGACACGCGTATGATAAATTTAGTACACGCTTATAGTAATTTTATTTTACGTGTAGGTGAGGCTCGTTTTCGTTCTGGATTAGCTGATTATGATTTCGTTCTGATTATGATGGGTTATTTTTAATCCTGTTTTGCTGGATGAGCTCTTATTTACTAGCAAAAGCACCTTCTTTTCACTTCCTCGTAAACCAACAGGTGAATTGGGCGCTCCAAATGATCCATTCAATACACATATATATGGCACAAGAACTCAAGAAAAATGCACGCGAGCCAAGCGAGTCTGCTAACGGTCGGGTTGCACTTTCTTCTTATTATTAACGTTGGCTTAATACTGGCTGTTGCCTTGTATACGTTGCCATGACCAAGTGAGGGGAGTGTAAACACCACGTAATCTGGAACATTTAGATTGCCGAGCAGGGCTCGCCAGCTCTATCTCGAGGGAGATGGGGCAATCAGCGTAACCATCCTAATTGTGGGATTTGCTAGAAATTGATAAATACAGTATGGAGGAGGGCATTTTAGACTTTTGGTTAGAGATTTGATAAGATTTATTCTAAGAGTGTTGAATCTGGGGCATGCCCAAAGTACATGGTCTAAGTCTTCTTCAATATTAGTGTCACATGGACAGCTTCCAGAAGAAATTATATTTTTCCGAGCCAGGCTGGCATTCAAGGCATAGTGGTTGCTTCTCATGCGACACAGAGAAACAATCCACTCCCTACGAGTTTGAAATGACCAGAACCAAGGGTTTTTACTGTGTTTATAATAATACCGAGTGCACGTGACGCCTTTGTTTCCCCTATTTTTCTAAAATAGTTGTCGCAGTTTTTATCTAAAGTTTCGCAAATTAAACTGAAAAAATCAGAGAATGGAAGGGAAATGTTTAAGAGAGTTGCATCTCTGGATGCAGTTTTGGCTGCCAGGTCAGCGACTTCATTGCCGGGTATGCCACTGTGGCTGGGTATCCAAATCAAGGAGGCTGTATAGTTGAGCTTGTTTAGAATTGCTAACCGGTTTCTAATTATATAAACTAGACAGGAGTTGATGGAGCTAGGACAAATGGTATCTATAATTTGAGGAGCACTGAGTGAGTCTATGAAAATGACTGATTAAGGAAAGCGAGGCTTTATAATGTAATCTAATGTATACAAGATGGAAATAGCTTCTATAAAAAAAATAGAGGCAAAACGAGATTTTTTCTACGAGAGATTTAAATTGGCTCCAGGGAATACCACAGCAAAGCCCGCGATGGATTCAACTGTGCTCAACCTTGGATCTATCAGTTGTCCGTTGATCTGGATGTAAATATTTTTACAGGATGTAGGTCTGCAGATAAAATGAGTCATCTATCGGGGGACACCAATTTCCTTCAAGTCCTCAATGTGAATCCGATGATTAACACTGGGCAATGCTCCCTTCAAATCCAGGAAGAGACCTGCAACGATCTCTCCATTTGCAAAACCCGAGAGAATTTCGGTTGACAAGATGGCGAGATTGTCAGCGCAGGATCTTCTCTTCCTTAACCCGAATTGCTGGGGCGACAGCAAGTGGTTGTGCTACACGTACCAAGAGAGTCTGCTAAATATAAGTTTCTCCATTACCTTAAACAGGCAGGATGCTAAGGATATTGGACGAAGTTATCTAGGAGTTCATTTTGGAATAAAAAGAACGAGAAATTCATTCCAGGATTTAGGGAAAGATTCAGACTGATAGATTTCAATGAAGATGTTAAGGAGAGTGATTCTGACTTCATTAGCAAATCTTCGAATGATGTTATAGTAAATTCTATTTAAACCTGGAGAGGATTTGGTTTTCAGTTAGACTAAGGTAATGGAGAGCTCAGATTCTGTGAAAGGAGCCTCCAGAAATTCGTTTCTCGAAAAGTTATCGGGGAAGGAGGCGAAGAATGCAGTTGGAGGGCAAAGTTCCCAAGCCAAAGCAGGCAAATTTTCAATCATACTCCTGTTTGCAAAACAGGAGGCATGTGCAGGCTGTGTAAATCTATTTTTAAAACATTTGACAACTCGCCAGACCCATGAGATCGGAGTCGATCTATCTAGGGTCTCGCAGAATTTTCTCAAATTGATCCTCCGGGCAGTCTTGAGAGTATGCGTGGTTTTCGCCTCTATTCCATTGAGATTGATATAATTTGCCTCGTTCCTGAGTCGCCGGAAGGTGGTTAAAGCCGCCTTCCTCTCTTCGACTGCTGCGTCACAGGTTTCGTCCCACCACGGGGCAGAAATAAAACGCCTCCCCGGAGGGACAGGGCGGTAGACATCAACCGCAGGTTTAGCCCTTGGACACGCAGTGAGCATAGCCTCGTCCACGCATTTCACAAAGGCCTCGTACTTTGAGAGAAAGTCTGAGTTCGTAGATTCAGACAACTCTACATCTTGTAAAATAGATTCAGAAAGATGAGAAGAGAACGCGGACCAGTTAATGCGTTTAAGTTTATATCTATGCGACTGAAATAGGGCTATTGGTACTGAAACTCCTATGCTAGAAATAACGGGGAAGTGATCGCTGCCCAAAGAGTCGTTCCAAACCCCCAAGAGGAGAGTGTGTATAGATTCGGAGAAACGAAGGTCATATCAATAATTGATGGCGGGCTTCCAGGACGGGTACGAAAAGTGGGTTCACCTGTGTTAAGGGGATCAGATCTGTCTTATCCAAGGAAGAGCAAAGTTCAATTCCTCCTCTACAATTATGCGAGCAGCCCCAAAGAGAATTGTGGCAGTTAAAGTCACCGCTTATGACAACCGAGCTGCAATTTACATCTTTAATGGAGTCGAAAAGTTGGGTCCACGTCACTGAAGTTATAACATTAGTGGAGGTAGGCATCCTATAAACTGAAACAATAAGAAGCCTCCTAGTGAGGTACCAATTGAAATGGGTAAAGTTTTAAGTTTGTGCTCCATGCTAGGTATAGAGGTGATCCGCCAGAAAGTGATCCCTCTTCGAAGGGCGATAGCCAGCCCACCACGGATATTACTGAGTCTATCCGCCCTGATAATGCTGAAGTCTTTAATTTAAAAAATTTGTTTGGAAGTAGGCTTTAAAAAGGCTTCTGAAAGAAGCATAATATCAAACTCGTCCCTAATGCTTGAAAGGTCGCCCTATTTATTCAGGGCGCCTGACAATTCCAATGGGCGATTCTTAAATTATTGAGTTGAGTTATTGTTTTCAAATGAATCTGCTAGCTTCGTCACACTGTGTATTAATGTATTTAGGCTATTTTGACCCTCCTCTGAATCAAGAGACCCCGAAGATAAGATCCCGAGTAGGTTCAGCAGAGCAGATAAGATCGTTCTAACAGTCGGAGAGTTGAGCAAGTTCGAAAGGGTAGAAAAGGAAGAAAGAGAGGCGAACGGTGGTTTGGGGAGTGAGGAAGAGTCCTTTAAGGGGTTAAGGGCACAAACGTTGGGTAAGAGGCTTTCTGATCGTCCGTTCTTATGAAGGTGGGCGAAAGATGGACCGGCTGAAGGTCCCTTGTACGAGGAAGGTTGGGAGCTAACCTTTGCGGAAGCTGTAGTCCTGGGATTGGATGCCGAATACCTTCCTGGAGTTTGAGATGAGGATTTCGGAGGCTGAGTCGAAGCTTTTGCTGTTAACTTGGCGTATGATTGCTTGGAATACTGAGGGCTAGAAATGTTGAATGAGGGTGTCAGAGCATCACTCAGCTCTGGAAACATAGAAAAATTCCATTATTGGAAGAAGTTAGAGGATGAGGGTGGAGCAGGAGTCGCGTAATCGGCGCACTTCCCTGATTTTAGAATAGATTTAGCCTCCTTGAAGGTCATCTTATAATTCGCAGCAAAAATACGAAGCTGACTTTGGAAAATGAATTCCGGACAACCTTAGTAAGCTGGCATGTGATCGCCCTTGCAGTTTACGCATTTAGGCTTGCCTGTCTCGTTAGGGCAGGGATTGGATTCATTGCAGGCATCTGGAAATCCACAGCGGTTGTAGCGTTGGCTGAATTTACAATGTTTGCTGATGTGTCCAAAACATTGATAAGGACAGTGTTTGAGGATTCAAGTTTAGTTTCCTGGGTTTCGCGGTCTTTCATTTTTCTGTTTAGACGGAAGGCATCCAGAATCGTGAATCTATCCCTGAATGGACCTAAGACCTGAAGATTCTGAACAATCTCTTCCCTAGAAATCTCATGGGATACGCCGCGAATTATACCCTGGCACGTAGCAAAACTGGCTGAAATGAGGGTTAATAAGCCGTTGATTTTTTGGGGGATTTCTTCAAGCAGCATATTATCTGACTTGGCGGATTTAGCCATGGGTAGTTTCCGTTTTATTTTTTTATTTTTGCCTGAGCGCATTTTGACTCGTTTGTGGTTCGATTTGGGATTGCTCAATCTTTTGAGGATCTTTCCTCTGATTTTGGAAGCGCTACCCGTCATGAACAGCAGAGCTCTCGCGCCAGATTCAACATCCTGAGAAAGAGGAGAGTAAGAGGGGTAAGGGGGCTCCTTCGTGTGAATGTCCTTGCTACCCGAAGAGGATTCATTAAAGGAGGCCATGCCTCCGGAAGAGTTTTAGAAATCAGAACCTAAGGAGATACGTACAAATAGTAAAAGAAAACTGACCACGTGGCTCTTTAAAAATGGCCGGCGCTGGCCTGCGAAAATTGTAGGTTACTCACCGCGCCCCAGGTTGTCTGCCGCTGCAGTCACATCTGGGCAGAAAGGGAAATAGCCTCGAGAACCGGAGCACTGGAGGGAAGGTTAGAGCCAACAAAAACGTGAGTTCCCCCTGCAACCGCCAAGTTGCATGACCACGTAAATCGAAACGCTCTTTCGCAGCCGAATATAGTAAACACATACAAGGTTTGATTGAAAAGTAATGAGCCTTCCCGCGCGGAGCGTCTGCCAAGCGATCAACCGAATCGGCTGGTGGGGGAAAATGATTGGTGGACCTTCCCCTTCCA
>NC_046663.1:131151639-131172034 GCF_010883055.1 Belonocnema kinseyi
CTTCCCCACCCTCCCTACAGCCCAGACCTGTCCCCTCCGGACTTCTTCTTGTTCCCGCGCCTGAAAAGAAAGCTGAAGGGGAGGCGTTTCGACTCCATCGAGCCGATCCACAAAACTGTGACAGCCGAATTGAACGCGATTCCGGCGGATGAGTTTAAAAAATGTTTCGTGCAGTGGAAGGACCGCTACCAGCGGTGTATTGACGCTCAAGGGTCCTATTTTGAAGAATATTAGTTGTATAAGCCAAAAGGTTTAATAAAACTGCTTAAAAAAAATAAGGCTCATTACTTTTCAATCGAACCCTGTATATGAGTTTTAGTATACAGAAACTATAAAATTCATATACGTAAAAGAAACTTACTGCACACTTAATAAATTTAATATACAAATAACTTCGTAAACGAAATTTAGTATACGTAAGTATACTAAAATTACAAAATGTAATGAATTTAGCAAACATATACGAAATTTAATATACCCATGTACACTAAAATTGCAAATATTTCTTACAGTGTAGATAAATTTTCAAACAGAAACCATTAACTCTTTAACGTGAATATTTGAATGTTCAATTATAAAAGACATTTCTACCGCAAATAAAAGGGTTTTCAAGAAAATAGTTACAATTTTTATCAGTATTAATATTACTCATAAAAATTATTTTTAAGAAAATAATTAATTGATTATTGTTCTCTTATCTTCGTTTTCTACAAAATTGAATTTTTGTCAACAAATGATACTTTAATTCCCAGGGAAAAAATTATTTCTTATTGAAACAACAAATTTTCAACTGAAATGACGAATATTCAACTAAAGTGATGAACATACAACTGGACTACATGCATTTTTAAACAAAACGATGCCTTTTTAAAAAGAAAGTTTAACTTTTAATAAAGGAGTTTTATTTCAACCAAAGAGTCATCTTTTTGGTTGAAAATAAAACTACTAAAATAGTAATTTGTAGAAAAGAAGATCAACTTTCAAGGAAGAATAACTTTGCACCAAAAAATACTATTTTTTAACAAAGTACATGATTTTTGAACGAAATAGTTAAATTTTAAACTAAAAAACATCGATTTCGACCAAAAATGGAATGGTTTACTTTTTAGTTTAAATAATCACTTTTCAACTAAACTGACAAATTTGTAACTAAAATAATGAATCATAAACTAAAAAGATTAATTTTCTACCAAAAAAAGGATATTTCTCAAAAAATCACATGAATTATCAACTAAATACATAGTAGAATTTTTAACTTGAATTATCAATTTTCAACGAAATATTTAAATTTTAAACTAAGAACATCAGATGTCAACAAAAAATGGAATAGTTTTATTTTCAAACAAAAAGATGGATATTTCATTAGAATGCTTAAACATTGAATCCAACATACGAATTTAAAATAAAGTCATGAATGAATATACTCAACCTGAATATGTACTTAAGCTTCGTTTATATAATTTGTTCGTAAAATTAACAAATGGTAATGCATCACTAAATTTGTGGATATGATTTGAGCAAGGTCAGATGAAAAAACGATTTTTTTTGCTTGATAACGCCCAAAACGGGAATTTTTTATATATAATTTGTTTATAAAATGAACAAATATTAATGCACGACAAAATAGTTTCAGAATATATAATTGCAATAAAATTAGATGAAAAATCGGTTTCATTTTGCTTCAAACTCCTATAATGTAAATTTGTTCATATATTTGGCTTATCAAATAAACAAATATCAATGGATAGTATAATTTTTACAGAAAATATAATCGGTGATATCGTTGCAATAAGAGTAGACGAAAACAATTTTGTTTTCTGCCTATTAATTTCTGTGATGTACATTTGTTTATAGAATTTGTTTATAAAAGTCATTAATAACATTCAATTCTGAATTTCGATGGTCACGTATCATGCAAACAATAAAAGCAATTTTACACCAGGAATATACTTTAACCAAAAATACTCTTATTGTAGATTATTTGCTATTATAGTCCGCTAATAATAATAACCTTTGCAAGCTAACATTTTTGTCATTTTTCTTATACCGCTTTGCATTGAATTAAAGTGTTCTAAAGTATAAAAACAATTTTTTCTGCGGCAATAAAATATTAAAGGAAAAAATTCAACACTTTTCACTATTTGCATTAAGATAAAAATTAAATAAACAAAAAATAACAAATCGAATATCAACTGTTTCTATAAAATCTATTCCTGAATTTTCAAAAAAAAAACTAATCTAAAATCGGTGCATTATTGCGTTCTATATATCATTTTGAAACTCGTTTTTCATTTCACCCTACTGTGAACCGCTAGTCGCTACGTCACAGACACACATCTGGCGAAGGAGGATCGAAAAGCCGACACGATACCGAGCCGATATATTGACTTCCCGAACCAAAGCCGAGCCGAGAGAAAACCGAGCACCGGTGTCGGAATTACGATCCCGACCCGAGAAAAAAACGGCGCAATCCCGACCCGATCACGAGACAGTATCATATCAAACGGCACCACTAGAAATCAAACTTATAGGTTAACTTAAGTCAGCTGACTGTTGAAACTAACCAAATTTATGCGCCATCGTTCAGTTATTAGGAACATGAGATTAATATAAAATTTAAAATATAATAATTTCAGGAAATCAATGTTGTTTTTAAATATGAGCATTGAACATACTGTTCATTTATGCCTAATACATCAAGTTTTTTTTTATCCTCCAAGTCAACGAGATTAGTAGATCTGAGTACATATCTTAAATTAGGAAACGTTGACGAAACGACTACAATGAGCTCAGTGTTGATCTACACTATTCAGCGCTATCGACGCCATATTGGCTACTCTCACCCGAGTAAAAATGCTTCGACTTTAGTTCGACTTGATTATGTCTTGAGTTCGTCTCCAAGACATGGATTTATGGCTGCGTCTCAAAAACTAAGTCGAGACATAGGCCTTCGTCTGACTTTTATGGCCACGACAGTTAAAAAGGCGTTCACTTGTCTCAAGTCGAGCCTTGTCTTGGCTAAGACGACGTTTACTTGTCGAAAAACAAGTCTTGTCTTGGCTAAGATGGTCGAAAATTTTTCGCCTTATAAGTGAGATTAAACTTGTTGGATGAAAAATTTGTAATTATTAAATTAGTTATTTTTAATTAAAAAATTCAGAATCTGTGGGTCTGAACGAGTATAGCCCTTAAAAATTTTCTTCAGAAAAATAAAAATTGTAACTTTCTAGAAGGATCTCCTAAGCCGTTAGAAATACGGAAAAACAAACAACATTTTAGGTATTATCGTCAAACAAGTATAATACAAATGAAAATCCGTAAATAAGTTGATTGAATATATATATATATATATATATGCGTATATGCGTATATTGCATAAAAATATACAAGATTGTTTAACCATTAACAAATATTAGCTTTTATGACGGTCAGAATGACCCTTTTAGTTAGGACAGGTATACACTCGAATTTATAAACCGCTCGTGCTGGAGTCAGGAAAACGCGATTCAAGAGATAAATTGATGTCTTCAAGGCATAGAAACTTGTCTCCAAGACATAAATTAAAGTCTGGCTTCGTCTCAAAACTAAGACATGATCAAGTTCAAATTTTCGACTTCAGCATGTCTTGATTGGAGGCAATTCAAGTCGAACTCAAGTCGAAGCATTTTTACTCGGGCAGCTGTTCTCTTGGCACCTTTTCTAAAATCACCGAAATCCGTTTAAGTGTTTGCGCATGCCCGCATCGCATTTTGCGAATGCATTTCTGCCAGCACAAATTGAAATTCAGAGCACGCGAATGAAAATCATTCTAAACTCAACACATCTGTCAATGAATCATCATATTACTCGTATATCAGATAGGAGACACTACACATTTATATGGTCAAACTGACCTTCCATTTTTCTCCGTGTATACGTGTTAACCTTTTCAAATACGCTTTAGTATATGACGTCATCTGGTGATACCAAGGGCCAAAATATTTAGTCTACTCTCACGGAATTTTGATGAAAAAGAAGTTAAAACGCCATTTGTCTTTTGAAGAACGTGATTTTTATATTTTTTTACCTCTACAATGATATTTAATATGTTTAAATGGCCATATGCATACTTAGTGCATCAAAAACATTTTGATGAGCCCGCGAACATTAACTGAATTGTAATATTACCAGACTTATTTTAATTTTTCGAAAAGATCGACATTTAACATTTTTTGAAATATCTGTTTATTAACTTTAAAAAGAATTGAGTCACTTTAAAAACACCTCAAAAAACAGGCGCTTAGGTCATTTCCGCCGGTCGTGTATCCCTTTGAGTTTCAGATGCATTCAAATATAAATACTCTAATAGAAAAAGGTTTTATACCACAATATGCAAAGATCGTCGAATTCATTATCATATTCGAATATCCCCAATTTATCAAAATCTCCAAGATTTGGTTGAGTACTATTGAAAACATAAATATCTAATTTATCAAAATGTCAATTTGCCATCTAGTAACATATTATATCTGACCTTCAATGTCTTTAATTTCTAATATATCTCGAAGATCAACACTCTAAGTCTAGTTTTCTTACTTTGTTAATTCAGATCATGTTGTGAACAGTATGTTTTTAAAAATCGTGAAAATACCCTGCGTTTACAAAGAAGTTGACAATAAATTTTCCAAGTCGTTTATAAAATAGCTTGTAAAGTTAAACACTGTCGTGTAGTCACGCAGATCCTGAGTTTAAAGATTTCTTGATTCACTTAGATACACGAAAAACATACATTTATTCGCATCGATGATCATGGTCGGCACTGAAATAAGATTAGAACGACAATGGATGGTAATCATAAATTAAGTTAAGAGTTGACATCCTGGATAAAACGAGAAAGATGGAATTTCAGAGAAATATCTCAAGAAACGAAGGAAGTTGGACAAAATAGGACAAGGAGATGATAAGGGCCTGAATCTAAAGATCGGACTGCGAAGTAGTCAGGGTACTCTCAACCATTTCATCCCGCTGTCATAAGGGTTTTGTCACTTCACCACATTCACAAAGCGTTGGATGATGTCTTCTACGGTCCACTCGATTGCTTATAGACTGCTCACTGCAACAAGGAATTTTTAATTCTTTACCATAATGTTTATGGTTATATGAAGCAGGGACCCGACCGAAACAAAACAGCATACTTTCGTGATGTTCGTTCCGTTTCTATACAGCCAAAAAGTAACTACTGTAAGTCAATTTAGATTACGTTATTTAAACTACCGAAATAAATACGAAATTATTGAATCACGCTTAGTTTGAACAAATAGTTTATTCGAAATAGTGTGCATCTTTCATAAATACTATAAGGGATACGGGTAAAATATGACGTTATAACAATTTAGTTTTTAATTTTGTTTCAATCTGCTGAAACGTAAGGCAAAGAAAACAAAAGATTCGGTACTTTTTGGATTACGCAATGCAATAAAACTAAAGTTTCGGATAGGTCCCTGATATTGAACATTAAAAGATAGTTTTAAAAACTCATACATCAGATAAATGCTTGGAGAAAATAAGGGCTATTCACTTTAGGGTAAACTGTGAAAAGTTTTAAATTATTCCTTGTTCTCAGATAAGTTATTCGAGTATTCACTTTATAAATATATACCGTGAATGTATGATACCGTTCTGATTCGTCGACTCGTCGATATTCGCTCCTTATTTCTCTTATTATGTCCTAATCCGCTGCAACTAGTGATCGAAAGTGACCGGTAATACCAAGTAATACCACAAATTTACCGGTAATTACCAGTATTCGCGGTAACCCGACAAGTAAATGAAATTTTTCTGAACAACTCAAATCTTTGCAGGATCATTCAGTAGAACATTAATAGCGATGTTCTGTACAAAAACGAAAATATCTCGTCGAGCTCCTTCAAAATAAAACCGGTTTAAACGTTTTTATACCTTTCTTTCACTCATTTGGTACATTTGATACATTTGGACAATGGACGTGTTTGTTTTGCTAAAAGCACTTTATTGAAACCAAATTTTGCCGTTTATCTCTTGTCGTTAGCTCGTTTTACGAAATTGTAAAATTTGTTCAAAAATTGCATAAAACCAGATCGTTTTTCACCCTTAAAAAACCATGCAGCAGTTTAAAAATAAAATAGCGACAAAGGCTCAGAGGAAAAATTTTCTGTAAATCAAGTGCTTCGGCCTAACAAAATTAATGTACAGATTGACTGATATGTAACTTTGAAAAAACAACTGAAAGCTGCTTTAGATACCAAATGAGTGAAAGAAAGGTATAAAAAATCCTTTAAACTAGTTTCATTTTGAAGGAGCTCGGCAAAATATTTTCATTTTTGTACAGAACATCGCTATTAATGTTCTACTCGAAGATCCTGCAAAGATCTGAGTTTTTCAAGAAAATTTTATTTACTTCTCGTTCTGGCACGCCGTGCGAGTAAACATGCTTGGACTTGAGTTCGACTTAGTTATGTCTTGAGTTCGTCTCCAAGATATCGATGTCCGGCTGCGTCTCAAAACTGAGACGAGACATAGGCCTTCGTCTTACTTTTATAGCCACGACAGGTAAAACGGCGTTTACTTGTCTCAATTCGAGCTTTGTCTTGGCTAAGATGACATTTATTTATCTCAAGACGAGCCTTGTCTTGGCTAAGATGGACAAAACTTTTTCGGCTCATAAATGAGATTAAAATTGATGAATGAAGAATGTGTAATTATTAAATTAGTTATTTTTAATTAAAAAATTCCGAATTTATGATTCTGAACTAGTATAACCCTTCCAAATTTTCTTTAAAAAAGAAAAAATTTTAACTTTCTTGAAGGATCTCCTAAGCCGTTAGAATTGCATAAAAATATACAAAATTTCCCGTATCATCGACAAACAAGGATAAGTATAGTAATTTTCTACACGTAAGAAATGTATAACATGTAATAATAATAAATGCATTAAGTTTGGAGAGCAGCAGGCGACTAAATTCTTGAAATTGTGAGGTTTTAGGCGGGTAATTTAAATACTGTTAGGGAAATTTATGTCAACTACTGGATGAATAAGACTGAAATTAATGTTTGTGTGTATGAATAAGTGATAAGAGCCAATATTTCTTAACTTTTCGAAAAAATTTCAATCTTCATTGATAAAGATTGCATCTGGATTATACAAGGTGGACAGGCTGGGGCTTACCGAAAAGTATGCCACCCGTCTTGCACGCCAATGTTATTCTTATGGTAGTGTACTTGGGGTTGCATACTTTTTGGTAAGCCCCAGTGTGTCCACCTTCTACAACGTGTATCCCGCATTATATAAAATTATCTGTTGAAGTATTAACTTTTAAAGTTGAAGAATTAGTATGGAGAAAATGATAAATACCATTTTTCTTTTCATATGTGTGTGCTGAATTAGCAGGTAAATATTTAAATAATTAAATTATACTTGTTAAGAAAATCTTCGTGAAAGAATGTGTTTACCAAAATAAAAATCGTAAATGCAAAACAGCTTTATTATTAAATGCTATAAAAAACTATTTTTTGTGCAATCCAAATTTTAATTTCCGTATTTTCAAGAAAATTGGAAAAGTTGTCTGAAAATCTTCTAGGGTTTTCAAAGGGTACCGTTATCCTTCTGTTCACTTTTTTATATAGTGCGTTGCGTGGCCCAAGATGTTATTTTTTTTATTTATTTTAATTTTTTTATTTTGAAAATGCTTCAAGTCTGAAAATTTTTTTGTCAAAATACATTGTCAAAATAAATTCTTAGCATTTTAGTACTACCCGTGTGGAAATTTCGTCGTAGGTCTAATCGGGCCCAAGCCTGTCAAAACTATGCCCAGGGATGGTGATCAAGCCTGGGTCAAGCTAAAATAAAACGCTAAATCTGGCCAGGGCCTGACTCGATCGCCGAGCCTGGCCCAGGCTTGACCCTAGTTCAATATCGATCCCTAGCCATTTTATTATAGGACTGCGTTTTTTGCAGCACCTCTTCTTCTGATATTTTCAGCTTTTTAACCAAGAGATCTGCA
Organism: Belonocnema kinseyi; assembly: GCF_010883055.1. Taxonomy (NCBI): domain Eukaryota; kingdom Metazoa; phylum Arthropoda; class Insecta; order Hymenoptera; family Cynipidae; genus Belonocnema; species Belonocnema kinseyi. Next base: position 131,159,658 of record NC_046663.1, read on the forward strand.
AAATAAAATATTAAAAAAATTAAAACATCAAGCAAATAATAAGCAAATATTTATTCATATTATACCATGCCCTTACCTATAATATATGTGCACATTTCATTAATTTTGAAGAGTTCCTTCCCTGGCGTTCTTTCCCATGGCAGTGAATTGCATAGCCACATCTCGTGACATCAATTTTTTCATTATGTTGATGACAGATTTGCGAAGATTCTCTTTATCAATAGACAGAGCTAATAAGCCCTTCTACAAAAATCCACTAGAAAAATTAAATAAGTGTAGGTATGCAAAACTTTTGTATTATATAGTTAATTTACATTTGCATTAATTTTAATTTAAAAGAGAAAAGTTAAAAAATTTGAGGAAAACTTACAAATCGTTTGCAACATTCTTCATCGCTTCGAACTTTTCATTTAAAGTTTGAAATTCGGTAAGCGTTTTGAAAGGAATATTTAAACTGTATTGTTGTGCAAAAGGTGTATGCGTCGAATAATTAATGCCGACAATATTTTCAATCATATTCTTAAGAATTACTTGATTTTCTCTCACATCTTATACATCTGCCCTCAACAGGTTGACTTCTTTAAAAAAATGAGCACTAAATATAATACAATAAAGTATGTAAAAAAATAATTAACATTTCTGTTTTTTTATTTTATTAACCTAATCTTATGCATTTATGTATACAATCATTCGTTTTCTTACTTGTCGCATTGGAGGTGCCAGAAGCTGTTTGCTTCGAACTTCTTCTATAGAAAGAACTGTTATTTTGTACAATTTGAGGGCTAGATTTCGGTGGCACCGTGTTTGAATAATAATTCTTAATCGACGAGCTGTGCTGAGAACTTCCATTCATTAAATCTGTCAAATTAAATGTAAAGTTTATTAATGTATGAGAAGTAAATGCCTCTAAGGGAATGAAAGAAACTGAAATACTCAATTACTCTAACACAAAAATACTTATTGGAAGGTATAATAACTTTTTAATTGTTCAACAAAGAAATTTTTTGTTTTGAATTATTTTGATATTCATTTTTAAATTTTTTGTAAATATCATAAAAGAAAATGTTATGTTCGGTAGACGTATTTTAAAGAATGAATTAATATACATATATTTTTAGTATTTGTGAGTACGGTTTAAAATTAATTTATATATGTCGACTTTAATGAAATTATCACTTGATTATACACTGATATTTAGCTTTATCTGACCCTTTATTTAAAAGTACTGCTCGTGTTTTCACACGAACAATATTTCAAAGTCTTATTAACGCATTAAATAAATTGTAAGGATAAATTTAATGAAATCACAAAATTATATGAGCAAGAAATGCATACCTTTTAAATGTTCTTTTTCTGAAACTGGTTCCTCTGCTGGATAATCGTCAATTTAATTCCTACTCAAATTAGAGCTACCCTCGGAGAAATCGTCCACTGTAATAGACATTAATAATATGAATAATTTTAATTATTTATATCAAAAAAATATTATTAATTGAAAAACGTAAGGCACGTTCTGAAAGTACTAAAGTAATAAAAAATTTAAACATAAATGTTTTGTTTCTACCGTCTCTTCTTCTTCTTCTTTATTCATAATGTGTCCCCTAAGGGTTTACATAACTTCCATTCCTTACAAACTTTCCGTTTAAATCTATATTTTTTCACAATTTTATCCTTTCTATATATACAATTATTTACAACTATTTACATAAAGTCTTATATCTAGTTCCTTATTTCTATTTCCTGCGATAGTGCACTTTAGGACTTAGCAAGCGAGTGAGCGAGGGAACGAAAGCAAGAGTGCAAGCGAGAGAGAGAGAGAGAGAGAGACCATGAGAACGCACACGCATCTTAGACTACTTAACTTTTACTTTACCATTACTTACAATTTTCACGCTTCTAATCTAAGCGACTTCCGTTTCCTTTTTCTTTCACTTTTTTATACCACCATTTACCTATTTCACGTGCATTCTTTCATTCTCCCTCATTCGCTCCTCTAGCACCCTCCAACTCCTTCATCCATTCTTCTCCTAATCCATTTTCCCCTAGAATCTTAACCACACTTTCTTGCCAGCTTCCTTTATCTTCCATTCCTCTCCTACATCCTTCCCATACATGCTCCCATGTTTCCTCCTCCCATTCACATATTCTACACATTCTGTTCTCTTCTTTTTCCCAGTACATCCCCTCCCTTACCTCGTTTCCCAGTCTAAATCTTGCTATTCTGGTCCACCTTCTCTCTCCCCATCCCTTTTCTAAATACTTTGACACCCCTTCCTTTTTTATCATCTTATACCATTTATTGTATTTTGATTCCTCAATCGCCGCCCCCCATCTTTCTATTAATTGTCTTATCCTCTCACCTTTTTCCAATTCTTCATAGTTTACTCCAGTCCCGTCTTCTATTTCTCTATCATTAAAGAACTCCCTCCTTTCTTCTTCTCATCTCGTTAATTCGATCACTCTCCCTCTCCTCTCTTCTACCTCCATCAAACACTTTCTCGCCAACTTCTCGTCCACCTTATATACCTTTCTTGTAAACTCTCAATCTCTTTCCTTTCTTTCCATCCCCATATCTTTCATTACCCCTGCTGCTTTTTTATCCTTTCTCTTACATGAGCTGTATGATCTCCATTCGTCTGCAAGACATATGCCAAATATTTGTACTCTTTGACTTCTTCTAACTTTATTCCTTTCCATCTCCCTATCCATTCTATCTTCCTTCCCTCTCCTTTTCTAAACCTCATTATCTTTGTCTTTTCTACATTTACATTCAGCTTTTTCCCATCCAAGTATTTCTCTAATCCTGTAATTAATCCCGCCATCCCTTCTTCTTCCTTTGCCATCAACACTATGTCGTCTGCGTATGCCAGTGTATATATCTTTTCCTTTCCTATCCTAACTCCTCCCCAACCCTTTCTCTTCATTTCTTCTTCCAAGTCTGATATTAATAAATTATATAAAATTGGGCTCAGAGGACACCCTTGTCTCACATCTCTCACGAACCAGAAACTATCTCCTACTTGCTCTCCTACCTTTACCCTGCTTCTTGTCTCTCTAAAAATTTCTGATTCTCTCTTTATTAATCCCTCTCTTATCCCCTTTTTTATCATAACTTTTTCTATTTCTTCTCGATTTAATGAGTCAAACGCCGCCTTTAGGTCCACGAACATTGCTATCATTGCCCCCTTTTCCCTTTTAATTCTCTTATTTACTAGATAGTTCAGAACATATATGTTGTCCATTACTCCCATTCCTTTTCTAAACCCTGTCTGATTCGGTGACTCGATCTTTTTTTCTTTAACTTCTATCTTCAATCTCTCCGACAAAACAGTTACATATACTTTATATAGTGTTGGCATCAACGTCACCCCCCTGTAATCTTTAACCTCCTCTTCATTGCCTTTCTTTACTATTGGTATAACTACTCCTTCTTTCCATAACTCTGGCCACCCCTCTCCTCTCCATACTCTATTACACATTATCCTTGCCCGTTCCTCTAGTTCCTCCCCTCCATATTTCCATACTTCATTTGGAATCTCATCTATACCAGGTGCCTTTCCATCCTTCATTATTCCTAAAACTTTAACTATTTCTTCTATTTCTTTCTCTATTTACTACCTTCCATACCTCTTCTTCCTTCCTAGCCTTCTCCGCCTCTTCCTCAAACCTGTTATTCTCTTCCTCTTTCTTTTGATAACACAACTCAGTATACTCTTTCTTTTTTTCCCTATATTCCTCCCCATTACTTTTTTCTTTTCTCCACTTTCTTAATTCCTTTCTTACCTCCTTTTTTTCTCTTTGCAGTCCACATCCCACTCACTTCTATTCCCCCCTTTACTAACTTCATTATTGTTTGTGCACTTTAATCCTATTTTTATTTCTCCTATCATTTTTCCATCTCCTCGTCCACATTTCCCTCTCCCATTTTGATATTTCTTATTTTTTCTCTAAACAGTTCTTTTCCTTCCCTTGACCAATCCCCTTTTCCTACACTTTTTACATTTGCTCCCTTTTTACTCATATTGCTATTCCTTTTTTCTCCCTCTGATGTCACTATTAAGGGAAAGTGATCCGAATCAATATATTCTCCTACTTCTAGTTCCTTAAATTTCATTCTTACCTAATCATCCACTATCAAAATAATCAATTACCGGTCCCCTTTCACTTCCTAAGCGTGTATATTCTCCTTTTTCATCCCCTTTTATATTCTCGTTTAAGATATACCATCCCAACTCCTCCAAGCTCTTCAACAACTTCTTTCCCTCCCCATTTAGTACTTTATCTTTCGATTTTCTTCCTCTCTCTTCTCCCCATTCCCTTCCTCCTCTGTCTCCTGTTCTCGCATTGAAATCACCGCCTATTATGATCCTAATCTCTTCTTTATTTTTTTCAATCATTTCCTTAATCTCCTCTGCTTTTTCCTACACATAACCATTCACATAAATCCCCACTACCTTCCACTTCTCTCCTCCCATCATAGCCTCTTCTACTATTACTCCTTCTTTTTGTTCATTCCTGTCTTTCTTATTTTTCCCTGTTATACATTCATTCCTTACTCCCATCACCATTCCTCCCATTGCTCTGCCCTTTTTATTCTTCCTCTTTGTATTTTGCACTTGCCATTTGTAACCACTTGGTAACCTTCCTCTTACTCTTTCCCATCCCTTTTCATCTAACCACGTCTCCATTATTATGACTACATCCCATTGTGTCAAATTTCTCATAAACTCCTTATCCTTTCCCTCTAATCCTGCTATATTCCAGTAACAAATCTTCCATTCTTCCCTACTTTCGTTTCTCATCTTTTTTTCCTTCTTACTATTTCCTATTTTCCTATCTCCCGTTCCTTCCTCTTCTAGTTTCCCTGCACCTCATTTCTTACTATCTCTTCCCTTTCTTCATCCCAATCCCACCATACTCCATCGATCTGAATTCTCCCATACTTAACTCATGTTCTCTTTCCCTTTTTTCTTTCCTCCTCTGCTATTTTCCTTAATTTATACTGCATCTTCCTTTCTACCCATGTCAAATCATCCTCTGTTCTCTTCGGACTACCATATAACAACCTCTGCTTTGTCATCACCTCCCTCTTATGTTCCCATTTCTTTAGTTTCACCAGTACCATTATCTCCCCTCTTCTCACTTCTCTACCTATATTTCGCATTTCCTCTATCTCTACCTTAGCATCAATCCTTTTTAGTACTTCGTCCACCCTTTCCTTCAGCTCTTTCCCCTCTAATCTTATAACAGTCACGTAAACGTTTTACGTTTTGAGGCATATCACTCGCTGTAAAAAAAGTTGTATTCAAGAAATAATTCGCATATATTACATATTTCCGATATTTGGAGGCAATTTAAACCAAATGTGTGGATACTTCAGCTAAATGAACATAACAATTTGAAATAATATGTTTACGGTGTGTACCATTTAGCGTGGAATGACTCCTTTAAGTTGTGTCGGAAACTTGAGTTGTTTTCACTCTCCAGTGTAACTGTTAATTCTTTTCTTCGTTTACCAAAACTTGTTTGTTGAAAATCAGGAATTTCTCCCATAGTTACAATGCTCTGAGAATTAGCAGCTTCATCTGTGGAAACAATAAAAGCCTGCACACTATTTTAGGAGCAAAGGTTTTCGAACAGGTGAAACTTTCCTGATCAAAAAGTAAAATTTGAATCTATGTCGATGCATTGTCTTTAATTATAAAAAAAATACAAAGTTACTAGTTGTATTATTAACCAAATAGTTGAATTTTCAAGCAGAAAATAGAAAATTTCAAAAGAATTTTCAATATGATCAGTTGAATTTTCGAAAATAAGGTTTTTTTCAGCTAAGAGAGACGGCTTTTCTAACATAAAAGATGAACTATTGAATTTTCAATCCAATAGGTTTACTTTTCAAGGAAACACTCAAATTTTCCACAAAAATATTAATTAAACAGAATAGTTTCATTTTCTACTTATGAAAATGAATTTTCAATCAAGAAGATAAATATTTTAGTTAAGCAGGCGCAGTTTCCACAAAGTAGTTAAATTATCGAGCTGAAAAGTCAAATAATTTAGATCAAACTTTTAAGCTCAAAAGAAGAATGTTAATTATCAATGAAGCAAGATAAATTTTGAAACCAAATAATTGACATTACATCTAAAAATTGTGGATTTTCAACGAAAAATGGAATCGTTAAATTTTCAGTTTGAAAAGATAATTTTTAACGAAGAAAGAGGATTTTCAACCGTTTGAATTTAACTAAAAAAGGTGAATTTGTCATAAAATACTTAAATTCTCGACCAAAATAATGAATTTTCAACAAGCAAGTTAAATTGTTTACCTTAGTACACGAATTTTTAAGCAGTCACATGCATTTTCTAACAAATAGTTTAATTTTTAACGTATCAAGATTAAATTTGCTACTAAAAATGGAACAGTTAAATTCCCAGGTAAAAAATTAAATGTTTAATTAAAATTAAAAAATTTTTTTAATAAATAGCTTAATTTTTAACCAAATAGATTCTTTTTCTTGCAAGGTAGTTGAACTTCTAACCAAAATGTTTATACTCAACAATAATTGAATTATCAAACAAAAATTTTAATTTTTAACCAAATTGTTGAATTTTTAATCCAAAAAGACGAATTTCCTAAAAAAAAAAGATTAATTTCAAACTTAAAATATGAGTTTTCAACAAGAAAATCAATTTATGACCAAATATTTAAATTCTTAACTAAAAGGATGATTCTTCAACAACAAAATTAATTTTCAACCAAGAAGATTAATTTTTTAGCAGATAAGAAGAATTTTTAATATTATTCATTGTTAAATTGTCGGTTACATAGAATTGCATTTACATTTCATATTTTAAAAAAGAAGGAAGTGCGTCACAGTGTCATAAAATGTCACAAGGGGGATGAGTGATTCAAAAATCACTTAAAATAGCGATTTTAAATCGTAATGTGATCGTAATGTGAAACGTAATGTGACCTTTTTCCATTTAAAAAATCATAAATAATGTAAAGGTAAATTTTAAAATATCGTTACCTTTCCTGGACTTAGAAATCCTTTGACCAAGACATTCATAATCTCGTTAAAGTCAAGAGAAGACTCTTTACTTTTCAGTCGTTCCATGACAAGCCTTCCCTTGTCTTTAGTGGGCATGTCAGACTCACTGCTATAGGCGAGTTCCTTTTGATTCTTTAGCAATGATTGTAATCTTTCATTAGCTTCTTCAAATGTTTCTATAAAAGGAAAAGAGTAGAATAAATTAATATTGAAACGTGTATTAAGTAAAAATGAAAAAAATTGATTTCAATTAAAGAAGAATTATTTATCATTTTGATAGTTGCAGATAAAGGAACCACACGAAGATTAAAAGGGGTCAATTTATGTGGACAAGAGTTAAATTTTTTCTCTACTTTCATATTTGCTTAAGCTTTTTTAAAAACGAGACGATTGAAAGCACTGATTTAATTTTTGACTTATTGAACAAATTTGGTTCCTTAGCCTTGCATACCAAAAAGGTTTGAATAAAAACATTTAAAACGAACTTGCGTGACCAAGAAGCTTAATTGGGTACTCATCCAAATGATCCGGCGCATTTCATTAATTTTATATTAAAGTATACAAAATCTTATTGGTTTTATCAGTATAGGGAGGACCCATGAATTTGACATAGAACCTCTTTTTTGCTTTGTCGTAGCAAAGCCATTTTACAGGCGTAAAATCAAGGTTTCTTTCCACTTTTCTTCCCCTTTGGACAAATTCGTCTAAGTGGAATGGATATAGTTCCAAGTTGTCCATTCTAATTTTTCTGTACAAAATAAAAAACAAAAGCCAAGTTTCAATCGTATCATATATAAAACTGTTACTATATTATTAGATGATAATAGATCAAAGTAGATGAAAAAGGCGGGTCCTGTACCACGATTCCTACCGTAGCGGCCTCGAGAAGCTTCGACCTGTAGTGGTTTGTGGCCGTGCTAAATTTTCTGGAAAAAAAGGTTCGTGTCCGTGCTAAGCTTTCAGACCTTTCTCAAAGGATCCTGATGACGTCACAATTGCGCAATAGTCTGTAGCTAAATTCATGTAAACAGGTTCAAGGTCATTGTCAGAAAAATAAGGATGATTTATTGCTTCCTGATAGATAAGACGTTCGTTAAATGCGCAAAAGATGCATGTGCATAGGTGAAATTTTATATGGAAACCTACATATGGCATCCTGTTTTGACTATTAACTTGATTTATTGCTTCCTGATACATAATACTTTAGCTAAAAGTCCCCGCCTTTATTTGTTCAATGCGCAAAAGATGCAGATGGACAGATGAAATTTGATATGAGGGTTATGCATGACATCCTGTTTGATTATTAATTTGATTTGAAAATTCTTGATAGGTAATGCTTTAACTCAAAATTTCTGCCTATAAAAAAAATTCTTCTGCAGTCTAGAATCTACGAAAGAAAACTTAGAATTAAAAAAGAAATACATTTAAAGTTAATCGAAGATGAGAAAGGAATAAAAAAACATTTATTATGGTAGGTCATATACTCAGGGATGCTTGTCGCTTTATTCTGGTATCAAGTAGCAAGTGAACGAGGACTCGAGATAACAGCCACACACGTTTAAGTTCGCAGAAGCATTTACGCCTCGGCAGTCTGAGGCTGCACACATTTCATTATCCTATGTTATCATTCTGTAGAGAGATCACTTCTTTTACAGATCACAATCGTTCGCTTTCGTATTCATTCTTTAACCATATGCTAGGTCCGTGAACCTCTGGACGAGGTAATGTAACAAAATACTAAAAACAATTTCGAGACTTAAAAGAGAGGTTATAGACATCATGAATTTAAATCCACACCTTTCATGGACGTTTAATAACTAAAAAATAAATATCAAGAATACACTGCCAGGCGCTCATCGATCCTTATGACATACAACGATATTCGAGCTGAGGTCGCATGCCTTATTTATCCACGAACATATGCTCGCTTTTCAGCTCTCATTTAGGAAGGTCAGTTTTTTACCTATTATTAACTAAAGATTTGAAATTAAATTTAAAAAATAAAAAATTATTGTTATAAAACATTTAAAAATGTTTTCAATCATCCATTAAGGCTACTCTGTAATGTAGGCTAAAGAAAATCGAGGATGATTCAATTCAGCGTTAACATTTTTTTTAATGCTGAATTTTCTAGAACAAATGACGTAATTATTAAATTGTACTACGGAATTTCTGAAAAGAATTGTTCTTAAAAAACTTTAAGGTTACTGTGAATGATGCATTACATTTTTCACGCTGAAAAAACGTTATATTGCAAGCGTGTCTAGACGTGTCGATTATAATTTAGAACCTTGTAGAATATTTCGACAAAGAGGGGATATAATAATAGATAAGGATGGTAAATGATATGCAGCATTATAGTTTAGGGGGAAAGAGAGGTGGAGAGCTATGTATTAAAAAAAATGTTTTTCGTTCAAAATAATTTTGTAAGGTTGCAGAAGGCTTTGCGATTGAGCGATTTGAAAAATAATAACAGATTCTTTAGAGGTCCGAGTACATACAGTTGATCACTGTAACAGATTTAAAATTTTATATTGATATAGCTAGGATGTCAAATCAGACATTTGAGATGAAGAAAATACAATTTGAAAACACTTGCTAGAATTTATAAAATAAATCAGCTGTATAAATATTAGAGTTGACTAAGAAACGTTGAAATCATCTTTCGCATAATAGAGTAATCTGCTAAAAAAGATTCAATTTACTTACTTCAATCATTTAAGTAAAGCATTATAAATAACAAAAATAAGTTCAGCAGTATTAAAATTTAATGTAAGGAAACTGTGAATCAAAAATGAACAAAAATTATACAGTGGTCACGTGAACATCTACTTTCTGGAACTTTTAAATCCTAATTTAGTGCAATAGAAATTAAAAAATACAAAAATTAAGGTAGTTTATAGAAATCGAGGATAGTATATTGCTTTCTGGGTAATTAATTTAATTTAGAGATCATAAAAGCAAGTCCATAGTAACCGATCTTACCGATATTCTACAGATGTAGTGGTTCATGCTACGGTTTCAGAATCTTCTAAAACGAATTACATCATCATCAAATATTACTATGCAATTTTTCGTGAACAACTTCAAGGTTATGTTAAATGACGCATTGCATTTTGCGATGTTAAAAATAGTATCCGCACGTATCGATTATAACCTAGAATCTTCTAGAACAAATAGACAAAGCGGGAGATATATTATTAGATAAAGATGATAAATGATATGAAGCATGTATAGTTTAGGGAAAAAGAGAGATAGAGAGAAAGGTATATGTATTAAAAAATGTTTTAAATAAAAAAAATAATTTTCTAAAATTTGCATGACGATAGAAGGGTTTGCGATTGAGCGACTCGAAACCAGTTACAAATCTCACAGCATGCCTCATCAAAATGAATTACAATCATATACAAATTTTTGCATGAATCTTGAACAATGCCAACAGATTCTTAAGAATCCTTTTAAAAACAGTGGGTTACTATAACAGATATAGAATTAATACCAGGTAGCCTCGTAGTATTGAATCAACTATTTTGAGATGAAGGACGTATGACTTGAAAGCTCTTGTTAGAATTTACGTACTTGCAATAAAGTATCATGAATGATAAGAATCAATTCAGCAATATTAAAATTAAGTGTAAGGAAACTGTGAATCAAACATAGGAAAAAATGTTACAGTGATGACATGAACATCTACTTTCTACAAACTCTTAAATAAAACTGCAGTGATATACAAAAATTAAAAAATAGAAGAATAGTATAGTTTATAGAAATAGAGGATAATATATTGCTTTCTAGCTAAATAATTTAGTTCAGAGATCATAAAAACCAAACCGTAGAAACCTACCTTAGCGATATTTCACAGCTGTAGTGGCTGATTTGCGTTATATTTTCAAAATATTTTTAATGACGTCATAAAATTATACTGCGCTGGATGATAAGAATACATTGAGCAGTATTAAAATTTAGTGTAAGGAAACTGTAAAACCCTTAGGTCAAAATTTAGTGATATAAAAAATTAAAAAAAAATTAAAAAATTAATACAGTTTATAGAAATTGAGGATGATATATGGCTTTCTTGCCAGCTAATTTAATTCACAGACCATAGAAACCTACCTCACCGATATTATATAGATGTAGTGGTTTATGCTATGTTTCCAGAATATTCTCAATAACGTCATCCAATCCCTATTATGCAATTGTTTTAGAAAACAATTTCAAGGTTATTTTTAATGTTGCATTACTTTGTTGCGTTTCTCAATATTATATACCACATGTGTGGATTATAACTTAGAAACTTCTAGTGAATTGCAAAAAAGAGAGGATATAAATAGATAAAGATGGTAAATTATATGCAGCAGGTATAGTTTAGGGAGAAAAATAGATGAAAAGAGAGAGATAGAAAGAGCTATGTATTTAAAAATGTTTTAATTCGAAAATAAGAGATCCCTTTGCATACAGTGGACCACTGTAAAAAATTTAGAATTTTATATTGATATAGCTAGGACGTCAAATCAGTCATTTGAAATAAAGAAAATACAATTTGAAAATAAAATAAATCAGCTCCATAAATATTAGAGTTGACTAAGAAACGTTGAAATCATCTTTCACATAATAATCTGCTAACAAACATTAAATTTACTTACTTCAAACATTAAAATAAAACATTATAAATAACAAAAATAAATTCAGCAGTATTAAGATTTAATACAAGGAGACTTTGAATCAAACATTGAAAGTGAAGTATTGAACACGTATATTTAAATGCACTATTATGTATAACAGCTGAAAATCTTGGTTTTTCTTAAAACCGACGGTTTTTTTAAATCGTAGTTAAGTAAACACATTTAAAGGGGCCAAGATTTCAAGTTAACAGAATAATGAATATATATTTAATTCAACTATTTCAAATTAGCAAACGCAATTTTCTTTTACTAAAACGAGAACCAGGGTTAACAAAGATTATTATAGAGTGCGCCATAATCAGATACGCTGATTTTGTTTCTAGATTTAAATAAAGGATGTTGATGGAGAGGAGGGGGGTGGGGAATACGATAATATTACAATTCTGCAGTTACTGAAAATATTAGATTCAGATGTAAAAATAAAGGAGCACATTGTCTTCCAAACAACACCAAAAACTAAAGGAACTGTAGGTAGTAATGCCTTTTACCTAAGTACTGGGTGTATCTCCACTCTCGGAGCTGCATTGTGCGCTGAGCTGGATAAATCACCATCCTCATACGAGGGTGGATTGATAAGTTTCCGGCCTGACAAAGAAAAACAACGTTTTTAAGAATTTTTTTTTTTATTTCACAACATAATCTC
>NC_046663.1:131172134-131176825 GCF_010883055.1 Belonocnema kinseyi
CTCCAAGGAGATTATGTTGAAAAATAAAAAAAAATTTACCCAAAAAAAATTGTTTTTATACTTCATTCTAAGGACTTATTGAACTACCCTCGTAACTTAAAAAATAAATATCAAGAGTACACTGCCAGGCGCTTATCGCTCCTTATGTCATGCAACGATATTCGAGCTGAGGTCGCATGCCTTATTTATCCACAGATATGCTCATATGCTCGCTTTTCAGCTCTCATTTAGAAAGCTCAGTTTTTCACCAACTTCAAGGTTACTGTAAATGACGCATTATATTTTTCACGCGGAAAAACGTTATATTTCAAGTGTGTATAGACGTGTCGATCATAATTTAGAACCTTGTAGAATATTTCGAAAAAGAGGGGATATAATAATAGATAAGGAAGGTAAATGAAATGCAGCATGTATAATTCAGGGGGAAAAGAGATGGAGAGCTATGCATTAAAAAAAATGTTCTTAGTCAAAAATAATTTTGTAAGATTGCAGAAAGCTTTGCGAATAAGCGATTTGAAAAATAACAACAGATTCTTAAGAGGTTCGAGTACATACATAGTTGATCAGGGTAACAGATTTAGAATTTTATATTGATATAGCTAGAATATCAAATCAGCTATTTGAGATGAAGACAATACAATTTGAAAACGCTTGCTAGAATTTATAAAATAAATCAGCTCTATAAATAATAGAGTTGACTAAGAAACGTTGACATAATCTTTCGCATAATAGAGTATTCAGCTAAAAAATATTCAATTTACTTACTTCAATCATTTAAATAAAGCATCATGAATAACAAAAATAAATTCAGCAGTATCAAAATTTAATGCAAGGACACAGTGGTCACGCGAACATCTCATTTCTGGGTATATAATTTAATTTCGAGATCATCAAAGCCAGTCCAGTCACCTTCAAGGTTAACATCTTCAAGGTTAACAACTTCAAGGTTATTGTAAATGACGCATTGCATTTTCCGATGTTAAAAATAGTATCCGCACGTATGGAGTATAACCTAGAACCATCTAGAACAATTGGACAAAGAGGGAGATATATTATTAGATAAAGATGGTAAATGATATGTAGCATGTATATTTCAGGGAGAAAGAGAGATAGAGAGAAAAGTATATGTTTTAAAATATGTTCCAAATCAAAAAAGTAATTTTCTAAAGTTTGCAAGACGATAAAAGGTTTTGCGATTGAGCTACTCGAAACCAGTTACAAATCTCACAGCATGCCTTATCAAAATGAATTACATCATATAAAAATTTTTGCATGAATCTTGAACAATGCCAACAGATTCTTGAGAGATCGTTTCAAAAACAGTGGGTTACTGTAACAGATTTAGAATTAATACCAGGTAGCCTCGTAGTATTTAATCAACTATTTTGAGATGAAGAACGTATAAATTGAAAGCTCTCGTTAGAATTTACGTGCTTGCAATAAAGTATCATGAATGATAAGAATGAATTCAGTAATATTAAAAATTAGTGTAAGGAAACTATGAAACTCTTAAATCAAAATTTAGTGATATTAAAAGTAAAAAAATAAAAAAAATAAATAAAGTTGATAGAAATCGAGGATGGTATATTGCTTTCTAGCTATCTAATTTAATTCAGAGGCCTTAGAAATCTTTTAATGTATATAAAAAAAATAATAATAAATCAAAAATAAAAATTTTAATGTTGCATTACTTTGTTGCGTTTCTCAATATTATACACCGCACGTGTCGAATATAACTTAGAACCTTCTAGAGAATTGCAACGAAGGAAGGATTTAAATAGATAAAGATGGTAAATCATATCCAGCAGGTATAGTTTGGAGAGAAAAAGAGATTGAAAGAGAGAGATAGAGAGAGATAAGTATTAAAAAATGTTTTAATTCGAAAATAAGAGATCCCTTTGCATACAATGGATCACTGTAACAGATTTAGAATTTTATATTCATATAGCTAGGATGTCAAATCAGTCATTTGAGAACAAGAAAATACAATTTGAAAATAAAATAAATCAACTCCATATATATTAGAGTTGACTAAGAAACTTTGAAATCATCTTTCACATAATAGAGTAATCTGCTAACAAAGATTAAATTTACTTACTTTAAACATTAAAATAAAGCGTCATAAATAACAAAAATAAATTTAGCACTTTTAAAATTTAATACAAGGAAACTTTGAATCAAATATTGAAAATGAAGTATTGAACACGTATATTAAAATGCCCGATTATGTATAACAGCTGAAAATCTGGGTTTTTCTTAAAACCAACAGTTTGTTTTAAATCGTAGTTAAGTAAACCCATTTAAAGGGGCCAGGATTTCAAGTTAACATAATAATGAATATATAGTTGATTCAACTATTTCAAATTAGCAAACGCAACTTTATTTCACTAAAACGAGAACCTGGGTTAACAAAGATTATCATAAAGTGCGCCACAATCAGATACGCTAATTTTGTTTCTACTTGTGAAAAGAGTTAAAAGTGCATTTTTTTATCTGTTCAGAAGAGGAGTTGGAAAAGAAGGAGGTGAAGAAAGAAGATAGTCATGAGGAGGAGGAGGATGATGTGGAGGAAGATGACGAGGGGCGAAGAAGGAGGCGGAGGATATATAAACTCAGATTCCATGCATGAACAGCCATTTTTACTGTGTCAGTGGCAAGATGACTAGCACCTATTTAAACTGTTCCAGAACTTACTCAAGGCTTGATAATTTAAAAAGACATGAGAAATACTCTTGCTCAGCCAAGAATCATAAGCAGGGTGAAAGAGATTTTCACCAAATTTCAAAGGTAACTCGAAGTTTAAGACCAATGGAAGAATCTGACAGTCGGACTGATAAGGAGAGGAAAGCAATTCCTCGAAAGCATAAGATTTTCAAATTGGACCAGAAACAAGCTATTCAGGAAGCAAGGAAACCACAATTCTCTCCACTGAGGAGCCTATCATGCATCACTCATAAGTCTAAAAATGAAGTGGAACCACTTGTGAAGAAGCAAAAAGAAGAGCCAGAAGAAGAATTTGGTCAATATGACAGTTCTTCATACGTAATAAAAAATTATGCTGATGATGAGGTAGATAATGAACATGATAATGTTTATGATGAGGATAATGATGATGATGATAATGAGGAGGAAGATGATGCTGAAAGTGACCTTTCCTTAGAATATAAAATAAAAGCAAAAGCAAAATCTAAAATGTTAGATGCCTGGAAAGATCTCAATAAGTATGTGGATCGATTGCGCTTTCTTTTACTAGATCAACTAGCTGGAAACGTAAATAATGTACACAAAATTATTTCAATTGTTAATGAAATGCGGGAGGTTGGTATTGAATAATTCTTTTAGTTTAGAAACTAGTTAAATGTAATTAAAATTTTGAGATTATTTATTTAACATTCCTCGTCATTAATATTTTTTAACATTGATGGAATGGAACCAACACTGTACAAAGTAAGCATTAGTTTTAAAATTCGATATATAATTTGTATACGTTTATTGTAACGAAATAAATTAAATACATTTCATTTTCAAAATGTGCGTGTATTTATTGATTCCCTCACCTGAACTAATTGTAGTTTAGGAAATCAGCTTATAAAACAGAAGATTTAGTATACGTTATCATTTCATCTAATATTTTTAGAACCTATTTACCTTAACTAAATCATTTTCATATCCTCTTCAACCCCCTATATTATTTTCTGATTCTTCTACATGTATTTTAAGAGCTTATTTAACTTGATTTATTATAGTTCAAGATTCAACAGGAGAAAAAGCTTGGTCACAACTATAAGAAAACTGGATTCATCAAGCTCATCGCAGAGTGCAGTACAAGGAATGGAGCTACACTTAGTACGCATAAACAAGGTGTTACCTACAGTTTCTTTAAGTTTTTTGTTGTTGTTATTTTAAATATGTTGCTCTTCTTTTATTTGCACATCCAAATGCCACACAATATAAATCCAGTCTTCTCTTAACTACATCATTACTGAATTCTTCTCCTCTTTCTCCTCCTCCTCCTCTTCCTATATTCAATCTCGTTCTTCCACATACATTTTTGATAGTTTACTTACCTTGATTGAGGAGAAATCAAGATTTAACATGTGAAGCGTGGTTGCAACTATATGAAAAGCAGCGTAGCTGGTAGTGGTGCACTGCATCATAATCTTCATTAACCTAAGACATCTGCTTAATCAAGCTAAGTTTTCATTTACTAAGTTGACATAATGCAATCAAAAATATGTTCATGATTTTGGTAATCAGAAATCATTAGCTGTTTAACTGGATTTAAAAAAACATGTTCTTCGAAACTCAGATCTGAGTTTCGAAGAACATGTTTTTTTGACTCATATTTATTTTTTCGATTTACGATTGGACCATAAGACATAAATAATTTGAAATCTACGATTTGAAATCAATAAATATCAACAGTCGAAGAAAGGATTGATTTGTTTCATCAAATCATTTTACAATTAAATGTTGGTTCGAAGAAAAAAATAATTATTTGCAACTGATATATAATGCAGCAAACTTCAATATCATTGATACTTCACGAATAGGATTATTAAATTAAATATTGATTTAAGACTTAAATGAAGTCGATATACGAGGGTGGATTGATAAGTTTCCGGCCTGACCAAGAGATGGCGCCACTAGGCCTACCTTGAGGTGGCGTTCTATAGTACCATCCTTAGATA
>NC_046663.1:131176925-131178246 GCF_010883055.1 Belonocnema kinseyi
CAAAACTTTTACTATTTGGTGTCAAGTTCATCTGTTTTAATTAAAACTTCATCTTTTTGTTAAAAATTATTTTATGGGTGAAAAATCAATCTGTTTTTCATTCTTCTTAACATAGATGCTCAAATTCGATTTTTTTGTCTCAGATCGGAAAAAAACGTCTTGAATAATTTACTATAAAAGAATTTTAATCGCTGAGAGATTCTGCTAAATAATGTGTAGAACCTTCCTGGTAATGAGTAAATTCTATTTTATTTTAAATTCTTTTTATAATATTTTTCTTGCATTGAAAATTAATTTAGTTTATAATTCTATTATTTGTTTTTAACAAACTTTGTCTAATTAAAAATTAATCGTTGTGATTAAAAATTCATCTTTTTTGCCAAAAATTTTACTATTTAGTGTCAAGTTCATCTGTTTTAATTAAAATTTTTAATAAAGTGTAGAAAATTTCATTTTTTGGATTGAATATTAACTTTTATAAACTAAAAACTAAATTATTCTATTTTTGTTTAAATTTTCATATTTTTAATTGAAACTTCATCTTTTCTATTAAAAATTATTTTATGGTTAAAGAATTAATCTGTTTTTATTATTCTTAACATAGATGTCCAAATTCCATTTTTTTTGTCTCATATCAGAAAAAACGTCTTGCATAATTTACTATAAAAAATGTTAATCGCTGAAAGATTCTGCTATATAATGTGTAGAATCTGCCTGAATTTAAGTGAATTCTATCTTATTTTGAATACTTTATATATTATTGTACTTGGATTGAAAATTCTGTTATTTGTTTATTTGTTAAAACAGATGTTTTTAAATATAAAATTAATCTTTGTGATTGAAATTTCATCTTTTTTGTTAAAACTTTTACTATTTGCTGTCTAATTCGCCTGTTTTAGTTGAAAATTTAAATAAACTGTAGAAAATTTCATTTTTTTATTGAATATTAAGTTTTATATACTAAAAACTGAATTATTCTATTTTTGTTGAAAATTTGATATTTTTTATTGAAACTTGATTTTTTTTGTTCAAAATGGAATTATTTGTTTGAAAATTCCTGTATTTTGTTGAAAATTTATGTTTTTTGTTAGAAATATAAATATGAAGACCCGATCCATCCATAAACCTGAACATAATTCATTCAATCCCACATTTCTTAAACCATATATTATTTAAAAGCACATAAAACATTGGAAGACTATACATTTTATACAGCTGCTTTGTTGTGAAGGTCAAGTACAAGGAGTTTAATAGTACTTTTCTGATATTGAGTAAAGTTAGTGTAACATTGGTGTATTTTTAGTTATAAGTTAATGTTTTA
>NC_046663.1:131178346-131179808 GCF_010883055.1 Belonocnema kinseyi
GATTAATTCACAACCAAAGAAAGAAAGAATTTTCAACTAAAATGATGAATCTTCAACCCAAAAAAGATCCATTTTTACTCATTTAGTTTAACATTTAACCAATTAGTCGAATGCAAACAAAAAATACAAGTTTTAAACAAAATATTTGAATCCTCAACAAAGGAGCTTTAACAAAAAATAATTCACAACTACCAAATTACAGTTGTAGATGTATATATGCATATATTATCGAGCGCAAAGCTCTAGAATGAACAAAAAAAAAATAAAAATATCTACTAAATTGTTGAATTTTCCACCCAAAAAGGCAAGTTTTAAAAAGCAGTTGAATTTTAAACTTTAAGGGATACATTTTCATTGTGTTCATGTTCAGTAAGAAAATCAAGTTTCTACCCAAGGAGATGAGTTTTTAACCAAGAAACAATTTCAGTCAAAACATAAAAAATGCATCTAAATTGTTGAACATTTTCAACAAAAAATTTTTAAAAACTGTTCCCTTATACTTTAAAAATCAAGTAATTGGTTCAAAATTAGTCTTTTTTGTAAAACATTAATCTTATTGGTTAAAAATTAATCTTTTGAACATAGAATTTTTTTATGACGAAAAAATAGTTTTCTTAAAATTTAATCTGAAAACAACAAAATTTCCTTCCTGATCGATTCAAAGACTTGAATTGCAGAATCTGCCTAATGGTAAATGGATTCGATCTCCTTTGAAATAATTTTTATAACACTTGTTTTTTGTTGAAAATGAATTTTTTTTAACAGAAAATTAAACTAGGACATTTTTGGTGAAAAAGTAATTTTTTAAATTAAAGTTTAATCTTTTTAGTTAAAAATCTGACTAATTGTTTAAAAATTTATGGATTTTGTTAAAAATTCGTCTTTAAATTCTCATCAGAGAAGGTATTAGATTTGTGTAAAATTTGACCCCTCCAGTTTTTGTCAAATGTCCACGTTTTGAGACCCTCTGAAACCGAAAAACAGGTTTTTACGAATTCGTCTGTCTGTATGCCTGTATGTCTGTATGTATGTCTGTATCTCTGTCTGTCTGTCTGCGAACACGATAACTTTCGAAAAAATTAATCTATTAGATTGCCCTTTAGCACACTCGTTTAGTGTACTAAACTAAAGGTCAAGTTCGTTAGCCAGCCACTTTGGATAAAAATTCAGAAAGTGGGCACATTTTGAATATTTTTTAGACCACTTTTTGAAAATTTCAAAATTCTCTGTAGGGTTATTCATAGCATTCTAAAAGTTGAACAACTTATCCTAATAACTTTTTTTGAAAAATCAAAAATTACCAAAAATGTTTGAAACCACATTTTTTCAAGATTAAAAAATTCTATGTACGGACGTTCACAGTACTTAAAAACTCAAACAATTTATCCCTATGACTTTTTTCTATAAATAGAAAATCATCAGAGTTAGAGCATTTTCAAAATCCAAAAAAAAACTAAAATGA
>NC_046663.1:131179908-131184159 GCF_010883055.1 Belonocnema kinseyi
GAAGGAACAAAAAGTTTTCAGGTTGGTATGTCTGTCGTTGTCGTATGTATACTGGATGTCTTTGGACCGACTAATTGAATCGAATTGGGCTTTGGCACACAGATTTAGGGGCCAAAGATATTAAAATTCCACGTACGGCTATTTATAGCTCACGAAAATGTTAACAATTTATCTTGATGGATTTTTTTGATAACAAGAAAATTATCACAGTTATGGCTTTTTCAAACTACAGAATGAAAATGAAAATTCTAAACCAATCAACGCACGATATAAAAAAAGGTAAGAAAAGGAAAACGTTACTTTTCGAAAAACTTACAAGGTCATCATAACAGGTTTTATAATTTTAAAAAAATCGAAAATTCATCTTTTAATCGCACAAAAAATACTGAATTATTACATGCTCATCATAATAAGAAGGTATTGTTTTATGGGAAAACTGACAATCGCGGATTTCTTAAAATTTTAACTTTTCGAGAATCCCTAATTCCCAAAGAAACCGGTATTACGATAACGTCTGTCTGTCGGCCTTGTCATTATCATCGTTGTCGTTGTAGTCTGTAAACACAGTATCATTTGAAGTAATTATTTTATTGAATTTCCCTTTGACACACTTTATAAAGACATGAAAAGAAAGGACGATTTCGTTAGCCAGCTATTTTAAATAAAAATACAATAATTTGGAGAATTTTCAAAATTTTTAAGACCGCTTCTATAAGATTTGAAATTTTCATATAGTGCTGTTTATAGTGGACAAAAATATGAACAATTTATCGTGATGACTTTTTTTGATAACAACAAAATTACCAGAGTTTCCAAACTTTAAAAAATTAATAATAATATAAAAAAATGACTATTCCATGTCATTCAACGCACCACATGAAAAAAGTCAACAAAAGAAAAATATTAGTTTTCAAAGACCTACACGATTATCATAACAACTTTTTGAATTTTGTTAAAAAATCGAAAATTCAAATTTTTGTCGCACAAACATGAAGTATTAACATTATAACATTATAACATTCTCATCATAATGAGAAGACATTAGTTTTATGTGAAAACTTTCTATCGCTAAATGATCTGAATAAATGTATTATAAGTTTGATACAAAAGTGTTAAACATAATATAGAACAGTTAACATTTTGGACAAAATCGATTGCGAAGCACGAGATACGTGATGAGAATGTGTTCGTTACAGCCGAAGAAGCTTTAACAAAGGAGAATTCACAGTCACCAAATTACAGTTGTAATTTAACTTTCCATTTTTGGTTAAAAAGGTATTGATATTTTTAATTGCAATCTGTTTTGGTAGAGAACTCAGCTAGTTTTTAATTGCACTTCTTTAAGTTGCAAATTATTTTTTTAACTAAGAACTGAACTATTTAATTTTTCGTTGAATACTAAGTTCATAATTAAGGCTTCATCTGTTTCGGTTCAAAACGAACCATTTTTATTGGAAATTCAACTATTTTCTTCAAATTTCTTTTTATTAATTTCTATAACGATAAAATCTACTTATATTACTTTTGGTTAAAAAATGATATTTTTTTAGGTAAAAATCATATATTTGTTTGAAACTTTCTAGATTTTGTAGAAAATTCGTAATTTTTTGTAGAAACGTAATATTATTGGTTGAAAATTAATATTTTTCATTAAGGATTGAGTTATTTAAAAAAAAAATCCTTTTCAGTTTGTGAAAAACAAATCTATTTAACAGAAATTTTGATTCTACTATTTTTGGTTGAAAGTGATATTTTAAATTGAAAATTGACCTTTTGTACTGCATAATTAAATTTTTTAAATTTTTATGTTTTGGTAGAAAATTAATCCTTTTGATTTAAAATCGACCTTTTTTGGTTAAAGATTGAACTATTTGGAAATAAATTTATCTGTTTTGAAGCAGTATTTCGAAATTCAGAATTTTGTTGAATATTCGTTATTTTTGGTAGAAAAATAAACTTCTTAATCGAAATTTTATCTTTGTTTCGAGGATTCTATTATTACATGAAAAATTCGTTTTTTTGTGAAAAACTAATTTCTTTAAGAGAAAAGTCCATTATACCATTTTTGATAGAAAAAGGATATTTTAAAAAAATTGATCTTTTTTTGTTAAAAATATAATTTTTTTAAACCGTCTTTTTAAACAGGGAAATTATTCTTCGCGGTTGAAAATTCATTTTCTTCATTGAGGGTTCAATTATTATTTTTTTGAAAATTCCTTCATAGTTAGTCCATCTTTGTCATTGAGAACAAAACTATTAAGTTGCACATTCCGTTTTTTTTTTTTTTTGTTAAAAATTAAATTCTTAAACTAAAAATTTAACTCTCCCACTTTCGGTAAAAAATTGAAATTTTGAATCACAAATTGATATTTTTGTGTTGAAAAATCAATTATTGGTTTCAAACATCGTTTTTTTTTATATATAAAATTAATCTTCTTGGTTGAAAATTCATCTGTTTGTTTGAAACTTCAACTATGTATTAATTTCTTTAAGGAAAATTTTCATTATACCATTGTTGGTTAAAAACTAATCGTCTTTTGAGAGAATTAATTTTATGGGTAACAAATTAATCTTTTTTATATTATTTTTAACATAGATGTCCAAATTCGACTTTTTATTGCTATATATGGGAAAAAACGTCTTGCATAATTGACTATGAAATAATTTTTATCGCTCAGAGATTCTGCTAAATAATGTATAGAACCTGCTTGATTTTAAGTGAATTCTATCTTATTATAAATACTTTTTATAATATTGTTCTTGGATTAAAAATGAATTTAGTTGAAAACAATTTACATTTGTATAAGGTTTCTTACAATTTATAATGATAAATTTCGTACAAACAGATCATCTGAAAAATAACAAAAAAGGAATGAAATAATAAAATTTTTAATATAATTACATCACGTCACTGAAAAAATCATTTGTAAACAACTTTTTCGATTGAAAATGGTTTCATTAAACAAAAAATTGATGAAAAAACTTTTTCAATTACATTGGTATTGTTTTCTCATTAATTGCACTTCTTTAAAATAAAATAATGTTTTAAGATTAATGCAAGATTTATCAATAGTTCTTAATAAAATTAATCAAAATTTAAATTTAAAAATAAGTGATTTTCATTTTTTATTAGTTCACAACTAAGATATTAATCAAAAAATACTGCTTCCATTTGTAAAACTGCGTACTTACAAGATATTGTGTACTTTTCATAGATTTAATAAAATTCTCTGATATAGGCCACCATTGTGTCTATTGTTTGGTGTCAAATTCATCTATTTTGTTTAAAATTTGAAATAATCTATAGAAAATTTAATTTTTTGATTGAATATTAACTTTTATAAACTAAAAGCTGCATTATTCTATTTTTGTTTAAAATTTGATATTTTTTATTGAACCTTGATCTTTTTTAGTTAAAAGTGGAATTATTTGTTTGAAAATGTATGTATTTTGTTGAAAATTTGTGTTTTTTGTTAGAAATATAAAACTACTTCCTTGAAAATTCATCTTTTCAATGGAGAATTTAACTATTTTGTTGAATGTTCCTTCAAAGTTAGTCCAAAATTAATTTATGTAAGATAAAATTGGATTATATCATTTTGGCTGTAGAATTGATATTTGAAGTTAAAGATTGTTCGTTTGTAGTTGAAAATTCAACCATTTGTTTGAAAATGCACATGTTTCGACGAAAATTTGTTATTTTGGTAAGAAATTAGTCTTCTTGTTTGAAAATTCATCTTTGCGATAAAGAACAAAAATATTAAGTTGCACATTCCGTTTTTTTCAGTTTTTTTAAAAATTAAATTATCCAACTGAAAATTTAACTATCCACCTTTTGGTGGAACACTGAAATTTGGAATTAAAAATGGATATCTATTGGTTGAAAATTTAATTATTTGTTTCAAACATCGTCTTTTTTATATAAAATTAATCTTCTTGGTAGAAAATACATCTGTTTGCTTAAAAGTTCAACTATGTATGTATCATCAAATGCATCTATTTTAGTAAAATTTCAATTAATTTGTTGAAATTTAATTGTTCGTTGTTAAATATTAATTATTTTAACTAATAAGGAATTATTCTATTCCTGGTTTTATATATTTATATTTTTAATTAAAAATTTATCTTTTTTAGTTGAAAACTCCACTGTTTGTTTGAAAACTGATCTTTTTGATTAGGGTTCAACTATTTTGTTAAAAATTGATTAAAAATTCAACTGAACAATTTTAGGATGAAAAATTATATTTTTAA
>NC_046663.1:131184259-131191239 GCF_010883055.1 Belonocnema kinseyi
GGGAAATGGCTTAATGGTGTAATAATAATAATAATAATAATAATAATAATAATAATAAAAAGATAAATAGGCGCGCGCCGTGGCGCGCGCAAGACTACTAGTAGGATTATGAAATGTGTGCATCCTCAGACTGCCGATGCGTAAATGCTTCTGCGAGCTTAACCGTGTGTGGCTGTTATCTCGAGTAGACTGCAGAAGAATTTTTTTTACAGGCAGTAATTTTTAGTTAAAGCATCATCTGTCAGGAATTTTCAAATCAAATTAATAATCATACAGGATGCCATGCACAACCCTCATATAAAATTTCATCTGTCCACCTGGATCTTTTGCGTATTACACAAATAAAGTTAACAATTTTTAACTAAAGTATTATCTATCAGGATCCTTCGAGAAAGATCACTAAGCTTAGAAAGGACACAAACCACTACAGGTCGAAGCTTCTCGATGCCAGTAAGGTAGGAATCGTGGTCTAGAACCCGCCTTTCTCATCTACTGATCAACATCAATATTGAAAAAAGGTAAAGAATTTGAACTATGTAAGTTTTAAAGATAATAATATTTCCCTTAATAACTTTATTTACTTTCATTTATGGAGCACATAATCTTGTATATGAAATATATGTACAATATTATTCTTGTGATTGAACCAGATTGCTTTTTATTGTGTAGATAATAATAGATTAGTGTTAAATAAAATTGAGGTTATGGTTTGAAAAATACAAAAGCATGTAATGCATACTTACGTATTTACTAATTCAATGCAATAAAAGAATATTTATTTTAAATCCACCACGATTACACTTTTTTAATTCACTGCAACGATTTTCCACAGAATAGTTGTATTTTTTAACTAAAATAACATTAATTTTTTACCTTTAATTCCTACAAAAAATAAATAACGCTATTCCATCCAAAAGCCGAAAATTAGGACGAGCACGGTAAAATGGCGATGTCATCTCGATTACAATGTTGGTAACACTTAAATAGAAAAAGTCTTCTGCTTTATATAAATTTTCATAAAACTTTTGGCTTACCAATCTTTTTTATCCGCATATTTTTCCAATTGGGCGTACCATTTTTTTGGAATACAGCTATAATTTATTTTTAAACATAGACTCTGACCAATAAACTATATTCAAGTCAGCGCGGTAAATTTAAATTCTAAATAAAACCACGTAAAAGAATAGGGAGGGTCGAAAAAATAAAAATTTGTAATTTTTCAGCGATTTAATATAAAAACGTGTTACCTACGCGTCATCGGAAATATAAAACTGTACTGACTGTTTGAAATGAAAATTCCCGAAAAACAAAATCATTGACCTGAACAAATCGTACGACCATTTTTGTTTTCAGGAAGTCATTGGAGCTTTTTACGTAAATTTTTTTTTATTGTTTAGCCCATCTTGATAAAAAATAATGCAGGAGTTTTTTTCCTGATGTATACCCTCCTCCGCCACGAAAAATATTTCTGCTTACGGTCTTCATTATATTATGAAGACTAAATTCTTGAATTGCTTATTGAAAATTTATATCTCTATCTCAGTTTCGATAATATTCATTTTAATAAATAATATTTTATAACTTAAATAATGAATTAATAATCATGAATCTTTGTTATGAAATATTTATTAAAAAATATCACAGTTTTACTATTAATGCACTATACATTTCCACTTAGAAAATAAATGCGTAAATTATCTAATTTTATAAATTATGGTGCAAAAGAGGCTTGGTATATACTATCATTTTGACTTCGACCTTTAAATTTAATGAGAGTTGAACGATTTTAAATTTAATATCATTAAGACTAAATTCAATAATTCTATCTTCTGCCTTTTCTCGAAGTTGCCACATGTACAGATCCTTTGAATCAGTTGGAAATAAAAACACGGATCTTATCACCTTCCAAGGATGACATTCAATTTTTATTCCATCTAGTGTACGAATAATTCTATTAATTTTCATAAGAGTTTGGTCTCGCAGCATAACGAAATTATCTAAAGATTTTTTTGTTAAAATACACTCTCTATACTTAACCTTCAATATATCATTATCTATGGATTGCAATATTTGAATCCGTATAGGTCTTTGTGGCTTTGGAGGATTTATCTTCGAGAGTTCATGAAGCCTGCGACAAATTTAAGCTAGCGGACGATTCACTGAACGAATTAAACTACTTAATTTTCCGAGGATGCGTTCTAAAGGAAACGCGGTTATATAACTGAAACTACAACCCATTGGTATAATATCATCGGCAGCGTGAAAACCCAAACAAAATCTTGTTAAGTAAATCTTTGCATATTCGTTATATTTTTATTAATTTTTCATTGCATAAAATTCTTCTCGCCACATGTAATAGCATTCACTTTTCAATCTTTGACCAACTTTTGCTGGACCTGCCAATAAAAACCACCTCTTTAAGAGGCGTTCCATTGCACCTTCACAGAATAAGTGCATAAAATCTGAAACAAATACGAATATCATGTTTGAATATCAAGTCCTTTTTGAGCAGTCTACCTATGGATATTCGGTCACATTGTTTGTTTTCTCTCCTTTTACTTTATACCTCTCGCATGCAAAAAAACTACATGACTTTTTATGCATTTTGTGTACATCAATATCAATGCACTTTTCAAGATCTTCATTCATACCAAAATATGCGTATTCTCCGTCGGATCCATCTGCATCTAGCAAACTTTTTATATCGTAAGTAGCTGACGTTGTACTTAGAAAAGTCTTGGCTGTTTTCGGCAATTGTGGAAGAAGTCTGCACCGCAATATCTTCAATAATTGATCTATATCTACATGTTCAAGATCCTGTGTGACTGCCCAGATTCGGAATTCCTCAACTTCATCTGGCTCTACTTCGCTTACTTCTATAACCCCCTCATCATATAAGTCGTCAGGATCGATTAATTTTTCTGAAACTAAAAACTCATTAACTTTAAACAACGTAATGTTAACAAAATTTTAATTGCATGTTTAAATTTTTATAAAACGAAATTTAAGATATTTTTCGTTCAAGAAGTATTGTGTTTGGATAAGAAAGTATTCCACGATTTTATGAAGTTAAATAATATTATCAGTCATCTGTTGTGAAATAACAAACATTATGTTTCATAGAAAAAATATGAAACTTACAAAAAATAATGATTTGAGTAGTTTTTGCCTTTGCATTTTTTCTTTTGTCGATTCTTGAAAAATTAAAAAGAAGGTCGAATTCTAATAAATCCTTGCTCATTCTTTAAGGGAAAGTATTTCTTACAATTCAACTTTTTCCAAACTTAAAAATACATAAAAAATATTCAAATATAGTCATTTGTTTAAAAAATCCTTGTCTTAAAAATAATTATTTTCAAGATTTGA
Organism: Belonocnema kinseyi; assembly: GCF_010883055.1. Classification (NCBI taxonomy): domain Eukaryota; kingdom Metazoa; phylum Arthropoda; class Insecta; order Hymenoptera; family Cynipidae; genus Belonocnema; species Belonocnema kinseyi. Next base: position 131,187,626 of record NC_046663.1, read on the forward strand.
ACTGTAGACAAATTTACGCTTTAAATTAGAAACAGTCGAGTTGCAGAGAATGTTTTCCCCGAACATAACAAGCCATAATTGGTAAAAATACAACCATTTTTTTAAAATTGGTAAGAAGCGAAAGTAACCCGTTATATTTGCATTGTTATTTATAAAATACATCTAGATTAATAGTGAAATTTTCCATCTGAATTCGTGATTATTAAAATAACGTTAAAGTGCTCCAATGATTTTGACCTGTATTTCGTGTTTTGAGAAAACTTGGAACTCAACTCGAAAATGATCTGAATCGACCTGAGTTTGATTCAATTTGTTTACACCCCTTAGAATTATCATTCTTTTTGAATAAATCTGCTTCAATGAAAGTATATTATCACCTGAATCTGCGCTCCCCTCCATTGCATTACTATTTATGGAACCACTACCAGAAGAATCTGTGGTATCCTCAACCTTATCGACAATGGGATTCTCATTTGCTCTTGGAAGGTTATGATAATGAGTTGGACCATGGTAAGGATTTATACTATCCTCCTTTAAAAAGGCATTTCAATCGCGGGTTCATTTATTATCTCTCCAGGTTCTGAATCTACTTCGTCTTCTGCATCACGATCTAAGTTTAAACAAAAATATACTTTATACATCCGTTAACTTTTTTATAATCAAAACTTTTAACATTTTTTATTCGTTTTTAATTAGATAAATAATTTTTTACGTCTAAATAAATGCAATATACTTACAAGATCGTTATTTAGAGGTTAGAATTACGCTACCGTAATGTCTACATATAATTTGAAATTAATTTACTTACTTTCGAAATCCACGCGTGAGTATGGAATAGTGGTCCTTGCTCGATGTCTCCTGACTTTACCAGTGCTTTTTATTATTTTAAGCATATTGCGACTTTATAAAATGGCACTCTTGTAAGCATACACAAAGTTCAGTAGTGGTTATTGAAAAATACACAGAATAATCTAACGCCATCTGACATACATTTTAGGAACTTTTCCACTACCTATCTCGCCAGGTTCGAGGCCGAGTCATTGAAAAATACAAGCTAGGGCCAGGCTAGGGCGCCCAACCTGACCCAAGCCTGGAACAGGGAAGACACCTTCTATTTGGATACTTTCTATTTGGTCCCAAAAACTGCGCGTGCCAAAACACATTTCAATCCGACTAGTTTTGCCAAAGTCATCCGACATAAAAGCAATACCTTTTTATTAAGATGAGAATATAAAAAATAAAACATTTAAATATTTAACAGATTTTGCCTTCTGTATTTTCTACAGCGGAAACATTAGTTTTAGTATAATTTATTTAGTAGTTTACATAGATTTCCCTAATAAACACAGAGTCTAATTTATTATAAAATTAAAATCTTTGTCTCTAAAAATCTTTTTTCTGTGAAAAATGAAAGGATAACTGCTTTTTACCGCGATAACCAGTAATTACCGGTCATTACTGATATGGTATTACCGTGGTCAGGTCGAGCAGTGCCCATCAGTAATTGCAACTCGCTTCTTACTGCTAGCTTATATTTCCGTATATTTCAAGTTCTTATTTTTAATTAAATATTGATACTAGGGAGTGAATCACCCCTCGAAAGAAGACAGGAAATCCAGACGCATAAATAGATAAGGGGATATATTATTTACAATAGTTAAATAAAAAAAGATCACACAAAATGCATCTTGTTTCTTAAAATTAAGCGGCTGGATCTCATAACAATATACTTCTATTTTTTGTAGTCTCTTTTTTAGTTTGTTCTTCATACAATTTTATGAAAAACAAAGAAAGAACAAAAGACTTCTAAAAATAAAAGTAGGCTGTTATTGTAAACCAGCGTTTGATTGGATCACCATATCCTCTTGAAAACACCTATACAGAACCCATGATATTTTTTCGTAGGATTATGATTATATTTGGTTGAATTGATTAGCAACCATTTATTTTCAATGGGGTCCGGCGTTTTTAGTTAAAGCAGCTACATAGGGAGCCAAAACTCACAAGGGAGCTTAGGTAGGTTTCCCCCATCGATTTTCTTCGTTCTGACATAGCACGGTGCATTTTGAGCCCAAAAAGAAAAAAATCGCTTAAACCGTTTTTGAGAAAACTCTTTTTGACTTTTTTGAAAAGGTTAATCAACATATTTTAATAAAAATAAGTTGAGCGTCGAATTTTGTTGTCTCGAAACATTCAGTCTGGCACCCGAAAAAGGGATACAGGTGCTGAACAACTTATGAGAACTGAAACCCTTAAATATTTTTGAAAAATTGTGAAAAATGTGGGAAAAATCAGTTTTTTTTAAACTTGCCTCATTCCGGTTTTATTTATAAAATTTATGTTAAACAAAATTTTATAAAAAAAAGGGCCATATTCAAAAGGCCATAATTTTGGTTCTATAATAGCTGGAGCAATGTTTTTCTAGATCTACTCGAAATCAAGTCTTCTTCAATTAATTATTTCGCAGTTTTTACCAAATATGCATAGGAAATAAGTTATTTCCCCAAAACTATGTAAATATATTGTTTTATTCAAATTATTCGCTGAAAATCGACTCCTTAACACCATAACTCCCAAAATTTTAGAGATAGAACATTTGGTTTTTTTTGCAGAAAATTTCAAGCACTTTAATCCTTGCATTAGTGTTTGGAACATAGGATTAACCGAAATGAGACAACTTTCAAAAAACTGATTTTTCTCACTTTTTTCACCATTTTTCAAAAATATTGAAGGGTTTTCAGTTCTCGTAAGATGTTCAGCACCTGCAGTCCTTTTTCGGATGCCAGACTGCATGGTTCGAGTCAATAAAATTCCACGCTCAACTAATTTTTATTAAAATATGTTGATTAAGCTCTTAAATAAAATCAAAAAAGGAGTTTTCTCAAAAACGGCCAAAGAGATTTTTTCTTGTTTGGCTCAAAATGATCGTGGTGTATCCCAGAAGTATATATAGAAAAAAGTCGCATATGCAAGCCCTTTTGGATTGAAGTGAGTGCTGACACACCGTGATAGATTATAGTACTCAAAAGACAAAGTGACAAGTATTTTTTCTTACGTGCCCAAATTTTTTTTAGGGGCTACTAGAAAACTTTCTAGAAAATTAAGAACTAGAAAATTAGAAAATTTTCAAGTTCTAGAAAACAACAAGAAAATTTTCCTCAGAATGAGAGTTAAAAAATGTAATTTTCTCAAATTTGTCGGGAATTTATTGTGGAGGTGAACTACCCCAACATCATCTTTGATTACATAAAGAATAGATAAACAGGCATGATTTCGACCCGAAAACTCTGGAAAAAATATATGTTCAATTCAAGAATAAAATAAAGCTAATGTATTTTTGCATTTTCCCGGAAAATTAGTTTGTAAAGGGTAACCATCCTTAAGGAATTTAAAAAAGTTTGTTGTGAACTAAAATAATTTTGCGAACGAAATAAAAACGAAAAATTTTTTCACAATAAAAGGTAAAAATATGAATTTCTCAAATTAGGCAAAAGTCTTAGCAGGGTAAACTGAACCAAAATAAGTTACGATTATATAAGAAAATGACCAAAGACACTAAACTATTGCTTTCAGTCAAGTGTCGGGAGTGCCTTCAAATGGCCTTGGATTGATTT
>NC_046663.1:131191339-131193417 GCF_010883055.1 Belonocnema kinseyi
AACCGCTCTCGCCCTACTTCCCTGAGAAACTGCATGAGCGAGCAGTTCTAGGAAGGCTGAGAACGGGGTCACTCAGGGCGAGAGTTTGGTGTAGGTGTAAATTGAAGCTAAAAAATCTGTGAAAAATCTGTTAGACACGATAACGAAATAAAATTTGTGAAATCAACAATCATCATTAAACTTGTTTATTTATTTTACGTAGTACAGTAGTGATGCTCTTCAAAGAAATGTTTAAAACGTCAAGCTTTTTTGCACCAAGAACATCTTATAACGGCTATATTTCGAAATCCTAGAATTTCACATAATGTGTTGGAAAATGTTTTGATGAAAAAGTCTACCGGATTCTCAAATTCTCCTGGTTTTGCAGCAACGCAACCACGTTAAAAACAGAAGAACTTTAAAAAATCGTCACTTATTGAGGGATAGTTGAGCTCCATAAAAGTTTTGACTAAATTTAGAAATTCAGACTTTTTAACTTCTATTACAAGAAAATTTTCTGTTTAGATTTCGTTTGCGAAATTACTTCAATTAATAAAACATAATAAAGTTTCCTTAAGAGTGGTTACCCCCTGCAAAGTTATTTCTCGGGAAAATGGAAAAACACGTGACCATCATTTTATTATCCCATGTAAAAATATTTTTCAGATTTGTTAGCTTCAATTTAAACATATTTGGCGTTTTCCTGTATCCTCGTAATTTTTTTTTGGGTAGTTTACCTCCATACAATTTTTTGAATAAATTGAAAAGTTTATATTTTTCAACGCTCTTTTTGAAGAAACTTCTCTGCTCGTTTGTGTGCCTGAAACTTACTTTATTTTGCAGCAATATACTAAAATACACTTGAGCAATATAATGAAATACCCTTGAAAATTTTCGACAAACTTGAAAAAATTACAATTTTTAACTCTAATAATAAGGAAAGGTTTCCAATTGGTTTCATTGTACAAGATACCACTGCTATATGTGACCCATTTTGGCAAGTTAGAAAAAATACGTGTGGCAGAGGCGTTGAAGGGGGAGGGGGGAAAAATTTCAGAGAGCCAAATTGTAATTTGAAAATTCTTTATATTGTATGAACATTTGGTATTTTTAGTTCCCTTATCTGCTCTCCTCCATATTATTCAGAAGTCTCGGCCCCTGACAGGTTTTGAGGTTAATCTGGTTGAAAAATGTTGTTTGGGATGTTGTGTAGTAGTTTTTGTTATAGATACCTCTAGAGAAAGAAAGAGTGAAAGAACATATTAGAAACGTCCGTATGTAGTAAAGTGAGGCCCCAGACTCCCACTATACCCGCGAGGGGCAAATCATATATATATGTTACACGCGCCGAAGAAAGGGGCTTACTTTAAAAAAATCAAAATCGAGTTTTTTACACCATTCGATAATTTCTGCATAGAGAGATTGAGACCGCTTTGGAAACCCAGATTTACTATCTCATCTGGCAAAAATCGTGTGATAACTAACAAGGTCACCTTCCAGATAGGTGTCTTTCAGGGCGACAGGTACTTTTGTGGAAAACCTGCAGATTGAAATTACAAATTCACTCATGTATTTTACATGGACGATCTTACAATATATGCTGGAAACAAATAGCAACTACATCTAGCTCTAGGGATTATCGAACGACAGACTAAGGAAATAGGAATGGAATTTGGGTTAGACAAATTCGCCAATATTTATTTGAAGCGAGGAAACCTTAATGGCATCCTTGAAGACCCTAAGCTCGTATATAGAAGCGCTATACGACTCCTTTGCGCTGAAGAGATTTATACATACCTGGGTGTGCAACAATATGCTAAAACACTTGCGTAAAAAATACAGAAGGCGGTCGTCCTCGGGTGGCTCCGTGTCCTCAAGGTGCACGTGATCAGGTCCAGCTTTTCAGATCAGCGCCCGCTCCCCGCGAAATCATGCGATTGTCTTCAGCACAAACTTTTAATTATATATATATATTTAAAAATTTGTCATAAGGACAACCGCAGGATTTCGCTGAGAGCGGTTGCTAATCTGGAAAATTGCACCCGCTTCCAGCGAAATCGCGGTAAAATTTCAGCCACAACTACGTCTCACGACCGTGA
>NC_046663.1:131193517-131212376 GCF_010883055.1 Belonocnema kinseyi
TTTTGAAGCAGAAGCATTTGTTTCTGAAAAAATCCATTAAAACAATAGATGTGAAAAGGGGTTTAAATGACTTTATTTGCGTAAACTGCAAATCACAGAATTCTAGCAACACCGCTTCAGGTATCGATCAAAGCTCCTTGCCAATCTCCAACACAGATGTCGACTTAGCCGGCAAGGATCAGGTAGCTAACCCTTCATTTACATCAGTTTCTCCTGTCCCTGTCCCTTTTGCGGCCCTGCCGACTGGATACATTATGGCCATACACAGTGTGGTATTACAAGCTCAGAGAGAAGCAGCCGGACAGGCGCAGGAACGGTTGAGAAACCTTTTCAAGGAATTTCAAACCAAGCAGCATGAGTGGATTTCGAAGATTAATAATACGTTCCAGGAAATAAAGTCAAATGCTACTGAGAATGCTCGCAGAATGATTCTGCTTGAAAATACAACTACTAGTAACACGGGAGACGTCTCTAAGATTGAAACGGAGACAAACTCGCTTAAATTGAAGGTCGCCTCTCTTGAAGCTTCTTTCAATTACCAGCAGCAAGCTGCGATGCAATCCTCCCTTGAGATTCACGGGTTACCTTTTAAGCAGAATGAGGATCTTCCATCGGTCCTGGAATCGGTTTCTAAGGCACTTAATGCTCCCTTTGTTAAGGATTACATTCTGAATGTTTATCGCATTCGTAAATTACCATCATCTAATCCATTGCCTACACCTTTTAACCAAAGGATCTATGCTTCTGCATTGGAGTTTGGGATACAAAAGAAGATCAAATATCTTTGGATTGCAGGAGGGAAGATCTTTTGTCGGAAGGATGACGGCACGCCTAGGATACAACTGTCACTGCTTCAACACATAGAACGATTTCAATAGCAATTACGCTATCTGCGGAATGGTTACGCACACAATGGTGTAGTATTATTACTGTTTGGCTATTTGAAGTTCGTTGGTAAATATATGTTTAATATCTTTGAGATTTCCACGCCTTGTAAATATGTATCTTCAGATAGAAAACTTGGTCTCATATTTAAACTCATAGTAGCTTTAAATCTTTATCTTGGTCTTTTTGAGAACTATTGTATTTTATTAGGCTTAATATATTCAGACATGGTTTAATATCCCTTAATTATCTTTATTACTTGTATTCATTACCGATTTTATAATTTTAATTGTAATTTCTTAGTTTGGAATTCGTTGATTAAATTCTCTGTTTCAGTCAACTTTTCTGCGTGCTGTATGAGCTTCCTATTTTTGAATTGTTTTTCTATAAAAGGTTTCTCTTAATATATCCATGGATACCTTAAAAATTTGCCATGTGAACGTCCAGTCTCTCTTGGCATTTTTTTTATAGAATTCAAGCATTTTTTCAGTAAATGTTCCTACCATATAATAGCTGTCTCTCAGTCCTGGTTAACTCAAAATATATGCGACTGTGGTTAGTGTGAGTCTAGTGGCTACTTATCCCACGACCGAATTTATCTTTGTTGAAGTAAAATCAACTTCTGATAGTGCTTTAGTGGGAGTAGTTTATAAACCACCTAATGACTCCTATGGCCCGGAGCTTGAAACGGTTATTTTTTCACTTATCCCTAACTTTAATAGCATTAACATTACCGGAGATTTTAACACTAACTTAAATATCACTTCCAATTATTCGAAATATCTAACATCGTTAGTGTACTCTTCAGCGCTCTCGATTGTACCTCATGATTCTACTCACCATAATAATCGCTCCAGTACTCGTCTTGACTTAATGATTGTAGATGATATTGATAAGGTTCTCTCCTACGAACCACATTCTATACGTTTTCTATCTAACCACGGCCTGATTAAAATTACCTTTAAATTTTCCTATAGTACAAATACAAAAATAATCCAAAGACTGGTGCGAAATCTCTCTAAAATTGACGAACATTCATTCCACGAACATCTAATGACGTATGATTGAGAAAAAATATTACTAGATACAGATCTAAATATTACAATCGACGCTTTGACTAACTACCTAGTCACCGCATTCAACAAATTTTCTCCACTACACGTTCCTAAAAACTTCAATGTAAAGCAGCCCCCTGGATCACATCCGAAATTAAATATCCGATGAGGGAACGTGATAGCAAGCGCCGACTTGCAAAAAGAACATGAAGCATGAATCTATTGATAGTAATTTTCCGCCTGATGACCTTTTTAAGAGTTTTTCACATGCCCCGTCCCAGATTTACCATAATCATCTTCCACTAACCTTCTTGATCCAATATTCAATGATTCTAATTTTTTTTTCGATGACATCTCACCTGAATTACTTTTGGAAAAAACACTTGAAATCAAATCGAATGCCACTGGAACTGACGGTATATCAATCAAAATGATTAAACTTGCCCTTTCAATTATCTTTCTTATTCTATTGCATATTTATAATGCTTCCCTTCAGGTCGGTATTTTCCCAGATATCTGGAAAAAGGCTGTTATTTGTTCAGTTCCCAAAATTTCAAAACCAACTTCTCCAAAAGACTTCCGCCTAATTTCTATTCTATGTGCACTGTTGAAGCCACTTGAAAAAATTGTTCACATGCAACTTTCCAAATTTCTAGAAAAATCTAAGGCCATTGATTCGATGTAATCAGGTTTTTAGGCGAAACATAGCACTCTTACCGCTTCACTTAAAGTAACAACGGATCTCAAATTAGCATGGATAATAGGGAGGTCACAATTGTTGTCTTGTTTCATTTTTCGAAGGCTTTTGGCATGGTTAATCATAAGTTACTTCTACAAAAGTGAAAATCTTTTAACATGACAAACTCTGTCATCAAATAGTTTACATCATATTTTAATAATCGGTCTCACAGAATTATTAATAGTAGTGGTGGGCTTACTGACTGGTCGGAGGTTATGTGTGGGGTTCCTCAGGGCTCTATTTTGGCATCTCTCCTTTTCAATTTTTTACCTCTGATCTTGGAAGTGAACTCTAACATTGCAGCTGCCATAAATATGCTGACGATTTCAAAATTTACTTATCCGGACCTATTTCCTTACTAAGTAGAGTACTTGTTCTAGTCCTGGAGGATATCGATCACGTTAAACTCTGGGCCTGGAAGAATGGACTTACCCTTAACCCAGACAAAACTCAGGCAATTGTTGTTAGACTCACTTATTCTCCGTCGCTTGTAACTCTGGCATCATTTCCGCTCCTTCGTATCGAGAATCTCACTATTCCTTTTTCGGAAGTGGTTAAAGATCTAGGATATTTCCTTAACCGTACCTTGTCCTTGAAGGAACATGTACAAAGTATCTCGAGGAAAACATACAGAATTCTACATCATCTATATAGGAATAAGGACTCTTTACCTACCTCCTCTCGGGTACTTCTGGTTAAGAGTTTAATCTTACCTCACTTTGATTTTGGTGTGATGCCTGTGTGCGTTTTATTTACAATTTGCCTAAATACGAACACATAACTCCATACAGACTTAAGGCTGGTTTGCTTAATGTTGCTAAGAGAAGACAATTCTTTATGGGTAACTTTCTCTACACACTTTTTCAAAACAAAGCTCGTGGATATCTATTTAAAAATTTCCAATTTGTAGGCAGAGACCTTCCAGCACAGTCTAAGCTTCGTGAAAGGTATAAAATCTTTAAGATTCCTTTGCACAGAACGTGTCAGCTTCAACGATCATTTATAGTAAGAGGTGCCCGGTTATGGAATAAAGTACCATACGATATTAGAAACGCACCTTCCCTGTATCATTTTAAACATCTTTTTTCAAATATTTTTACAATACTTCGAACCCAACTCTTAATATTACTCATCGATAATCTCTCGTATTTTATTCTCAAACATTACAGCTTCGAAAATCCTTTTGTTTTTCTTAACTTTTGTAAATTATTGTTTCTTATTCACACAGTTTTTCCCTCTTTATTTTTACTTAAACATGCACATGAGCTACTAATTAATCACTCAATCTTAATTTTTATAAATTAATCTCATGCCTAATTTGATGCGTATTATTAGGTCGACTCTATAAATATATTTATTTTTGTTATTCAATTTATATACTTAATTATAAGATTAATCAAGTACTCTACCGATCAGTGCTTGCACACATTTGAAATGACCTTGTATTATCCTGTTCCTTAGAAGGCTATTTAGCCCTAGGAACTTTCTTTAATAAATACAAATAGAAATAATCATTTATTTTAGTTCCATGAGATTTTTTCCAACTTCTTTTTAAAAATAATATCGCACAAAAGCGCACCTATGATCTTGGCGGCCAAATGTGCTCTTTTTGCGGGGTTCGGGAATGTAAATTTTTTTCATCCAAAAATATGGAATAGGATATGATATCTCACGTCACAATATTAAGTGGGGGTCAGCGTATTCGAAGCTTCTCCGAAATACCATAAATTATATTGATTACTCAATAAATGTCACCCTGAAAGACTCATTTCACACCATACGTTGATCATGTCAAATTGTCAAGATCTGTTACCATCTCAATGACTGGCTTTGTTACGGGCCGACAGCATATGCGTCAGAGATGCAATTAGATCAATGTGTTGATGTAAATGAGAAGATGTTGATGCACCTACGATTAGGAGGATTTATGTCTATGTAAAAATGGATTGCTTAGACATTCCACAACTATGCGTCACCCGTCCTACATAATTTCTTAAGAAATTTTACGAATCATTTCCTTAAAGGTTCTCCTTTGATATTTGCCAACAGTAAGTTCACAAATTCATTGTTTGTACATTCCATAAGTATTTGTCATTCATCTGGCCTCATTTCTTTTAATATTTTCAATAACTATGCATTAAAAAAATGTTTTAATTTATAAATAAATTTGTAAAATTGATAAGATTGCAGAAGTTTTTGCGATTGAGCGACTCGAGAAATACCAACAGATTCTTTAGAGGTCCTCTTAAATACCGTTGATCCATGTATTACATTCAGAATTTTACATTGATAGAGCTAGGATGTCAAATAAACTATATGAGATGAATAACATATAATTTGAAAGGTCTTGCTATATTTTATCAAATAAATCAGCTACATTAATATTAGAGTGGACTGAGAAGCGTTGAAATCATCTTTCACATAATGGAGTAATCTGTTCAAAAGATTCAATGTACTTACTTGAAACATTAAAATAAAGCTTCATAGACGATAGAATAAATTTAGCAGTATTTATCAGGAAACTGTGAATCGAACCTTGAAAAAATGGTACAGTGATAACGTGAAAATTTACTTTTTGGAACTCTTAAATCAACAGTTAGTAAAATAGAAATTAAAAAATACAAAAATTAATCTAGTTCATAGAAATCGAGGAAGGTATATTTTTTACTAGCTAACTAATTTAATACAGAGGTCAAACAGGTTTTCTATCATTTAGAACCTTCTAGAACATTGCGACAAAGAGGGAAATGTTTGATAGATAAAGACAGTACAATTATATGCTGCATATATAGGCTAGAGAGAAAGAGAGTTAGCGAGAGAAAGACATAGAGAGGTATGCATTAAAAAAATGTTTTAATTGGAAAATAATCTTCTAAAATTTGCAATATTGCAGAAGAGGTTTGCAATTAAATGACTCGAAATCAGTTACAAATCTGACGGAATACCTCAGCAAATAAATTAAACTATATACAATTTTTTAATGAATCTTGAATAATACCAACAGAATCTTGAAAGTTCCTTCTACAAACAGTGGATCACTGTGAAAGAGTTAGAATTTCATATTGATATACCTAGAATGTCAAAAAATAGCAATCTAGGGAGATATATTGCTTTCTAGCTAACTAATTTAATTTAGTCACCATAGAAACCTATCTTACCGATATTCTACAGCTGTAATGGCTTGTGCTATGTTGGTAGAATATTCCTAATGACATGATCAAATTTGTACTGCGCAATTTCTGAAGAGATTTTTTTCATAAACAATTTCAAGGCTATTTTCAATGACGCATTACATTTTTTACACTGCAAAAAACGTTATATTTTAAACGGGGTAAGGATTTATAGTTAACGGAATAATGGATTTACAGTTGATGCAACTATTCCAACTCAGTAGACGCAACTTTGTTTCACTAAAACGGGAACCTGGGTTAACAAAGGTTACGATTGAATGCGCCACCATCAGATACGCTGATTTTGCTTCTAGTTTTAAATAGAAGATAATGACGATGAGAAGAAGTAGGGGAAGGATTAAATAATTATGTGGTTACGAAGGCACTGAAAATATTATATTTAGTTGTACAAGTAAAGATCGCATCGGCTTCCAAACAACACCAAAAACTAAAGAAACTATAGGTAATATCTTGTTTCTGTGAACTCGGCGTATCTCTACTCTCGATGCTGCATTCTGCGCCGAGCTTGATAAATCATCATCCTCAAATAATATTGACTTTATTTAAATATTAAATGGACATTTAATAATGAACAAATCTAATTTAATAATAATGCTTAAAGTGAAGTAATCCAGTTAACAGATAAAGATTTTTGATTAACATAATCGTGTACAGTCACGCTGCTTTTCATATAATTGTAACCACATTTCTTCTGTCAAATCTTAAATTATTCTAAATAAAGTTAAATAAACTCTTAAAATCTATGTAGAATAATAAGAAAAGAATAGAGGAGGAGAAGGAAGGGAACTAGGAGAAGAAGAAGAAGAAGAAGAAGAAGAAGAAGGATGTTAGAGGAGTATAATGTTCAATCTAATCTTTGAAGTGTTGGACTCAATAAACACAAGATTAGAATTTCAGTTAGAGTAATTTGGAATTAACTTACAGAATTCTTTACTTCTTAACATTTATTTCAATGGAATATTACAAAATATTTCAAAACAATATAAAATATTTCCACAAGTTAAATAAATATCCAGAAGATTTTGAGACAAATTCACGAATAATGCAAGTCAGTTGAAAAGATACTTCGTAATTTCAGAAGTTTTGAAGTATATAAAGAGCCGTAAATATCTCTAAAACTAAATCAATTGTTACTAAAATGTTGTAAAGTCCAGTATTATAAAACAATAGTTTTCCAAACAAAATTTTTAATACTTTTTCAGCATATATAAAATCATAAAATGTCGTTTTACTTTGTTATGAATAGTAAGCAAATTATATTTATGTAATCTTGCAGCAAATATACAAAGAAAAATAAAAAAAAACATATATTCCAAATTTTTGTTTTGTATTAAAAATTATGCTTCCCTTAAAATTATACTTTATCTAATTTTTCTTTTTTGAATAAAAAATATTTTTTTGGTTGGAAACTTCAACAATGTTCTTATAAATTCATCTTTTTGAATGAATTCAAATCTTTTTGATTGAAGACTATTTTTTTCGCGGAGAATTTATATTTTTCAGTTAAATAGTTATCTACTAGGTTAAGTACTAGGTTATGAGTTACACTATTTTGTAAAAAATCTCTAGTTTGGTTGAAATTTCATCATTTCCGAAAATTAAACGTCTTGTTAAAAAATTGATCTTTTTGGTTGAGCATTTGAAATTGGTTAAAAATTCGTTAAAAAAAATCAATTTAACTGTTTTTTTATAAATATTTATATCTTTTTAAATCAAAATTGTTGAAAAGTTATTTATGAAATAAATAACTATAGGGTTAATTAGTCAGTTTATATTTATTGTATGAAAAATGAAGAGGAAATAATAATCTGCTCGTTATAAGTGACGCAGTCAACTTGGTCAGAGTTCGCAGTGTACTAACTCTCACTCATTGCACACAGGACCGAGAGGGCCTGCTAAGACCTTTTCCGGGAAGGAAAATCGAGGGTTGCAGCAAGTTTAGGAAAGATGGCACATATGTTTTCCGGTGGATACACGAAGGCCAAGAACATTTCCGTACATTGTACAGAAAATTCCATTCAATGTACTAATACTAGGTGTAGTAAAAATACTCAACACTCCCACTTAATTTGAATGGTTCAGTAAATTCATTCTTTCTCGCAAAATACAAAATTGCTGTTTTGACAGCGGCTTCGTGAGTATGTCAGCTAAGTGATCTTTCGATTGAATATGATTATTTTCAATTTCCGTTCGATTCATCACATCTCGTATCAAATGAAATCTTATATCAATATGCTTTGAACGCTTCTGGAAATCGGAATTATTTGCTAATTTTATAGCTAATTGCCTATCAACACAGAATGGAACAGATTTACAATCACCTTATAAATTACTGAGCATTCGACGTAACCAAACAGCTTCTTTTGTTCCGTGAGCTAATGCAATATATTCAGCTTCTGTAGTTGACAAAAAACAACATTTTGTATTTGACTTGACCACGATATCGGATCACCGTTTAACAAACATACGAAACCGCTTCAAGATTTTCGTGATTCTAAACGGCCTGCGTATTCTTCATCTATAAACCCTGCTAGATTTAGTGAATGCCCATTATTTTTAAAAACAATTCCAGCAGTACGGCTCCCCATTAAAAACCTAATTATTTGCTTTATCGTCTGCCAATTTACATAGCCGCATGAATATAAAAATTGACTAGTGTAATTTACTGAGTATTCAATATTTGGACGACTTACTGGAGCTGCAAATGAAAATTGAACCTACAGCTTCACGATAGGAAACACAATCCCTTTTATTGCAAACTTAGTTATCACCTTTTCTATATGACTACACTGGCTCACCTTTATTGTATGCTTGGCACGATCATGCTCAATTTCCATACCAGCAAACTAACTTGCTTTATCAACTATCATTTTAAAATTGCTTTTTAAACAATTTAAAACTATGTTAATGGCATCTAGGCTCCCGCAAATCACTTAGCCATCATCGACATATAATACCAGGTACACTTTAAAACCCTTCACTACACCAACGAAAACACATTGATCACTTTTGATTCTCTGGCAGTTGCAATTTTTCAGGATTACGACAAACTTCTCGTTCCAGCAACGTGGGGACTGCTTTAGGCTATACAGGTTCCGGCTTAGTTTACACAAAATGTTCTCGTTCTCTCCATTGATGTAGCTTTTAGGTAATTTCACGTAAATGTCCTTTTGAAGATCTTTGTTAAGAATTGTTGCCTTTGCATCAAATTTTACTATTTCGCAATCTTCTTTTGATGCGATAGCCAACAGCATTCTAATGGATTCATATTGGAAGATAGGTGTAAAAGTCTCAAAATAATCTACTCCCTCTCGCTGAGAGAATTTTTTGAAACAAGTCTTGCTTTACCTCTATTGAAATTTTCACTAAGGTTTAATTTAATTGCAAAAACCCATTTGTATCCAATACCTCGCTTACCTTTCGACAATGTGACGAGATATCAAGTGTTATTTTTCTCAAGGAAATAAATTTATTCTTGTATTTCTCTATGCCACTTTTCTTCATCTGAACTTCAAATTGTTTTAATATATGCCATACACACGGTATCAGCAAGATAAGCTACAGCTAACCCATAGAGATCAGGAGAATTTAAAAATCTTCTATCACGAAGCTGCTTAACCTGTGGTGCATCTTGCTCAGCAATTTAAGGTTCCGCCTCTCAATGATCATCTTCTTGTAAATCAGTATCTGAAACCACCACTTGATGTTGAGCTTCTTGAAAATCAGGATCTTGATCAGTTGCTTGATAATCAGGGACAATTTCATGATCTTCTCCGATCCCAAAATTAATTTCAGGGCGAAAACCCCTATTATCCTGTTTTTCGTGGCACTTGCTGCTACCTTGATTAAAATCTCCATCGCTGGTGATGTAAATCTTGCTTTTTTTCCCCCATAATCTATAATTGGAAGATTCTTCACCGTAGCCTACGAAGGTCACTTTCGTGCTTTTTTGGTTAATTTATTGCGTTTTTTCTTCGGGATATTCATATAAGCCTCCTCGCCAAACAGTCGTAAGTGTTTAATTTCCGGTTTTCAATTGAACCATTTATGAAAGAAGTCTTTGTCTGACTGTCCTGCAGAATTACTCTGTTTAATACATAGCAGGCACTGTTGATGGCTTTAGTCCAAAGTTTAAAGTCAATGCTTCTGCTTAAAAGCATGGATCTAGCGATTTCACCGATCTTTCGGATATCTCGCTCGGCTCCACCATTCGGCTCATTTATGTAAGGAGATGAAAACTCGGGAATTATACCCCTTTCTTTCCTATGCTTAGAAAATTCTGTGGAGGTATATTCTGTCTCATTGTCTGAACGTGTAACGTTTACCTTATTTGCAGTCTAAGTTAGCACCAAACTTTCAAAATCCGAAAGTTTCTCTAATACTTCAGATTTGTGCATCAGAAAAATCACTTTTTGAAAGCTCGTGCAGTCATCCTGCTGCCATGGTGCAGTAAGATCTCGCCCCTCTTAAAAGTGCTCACATGCTTTCCCGATGCATGCGGTTTATGGATTTGCTTGCCCATCACACAAGTTTCATAGAAAAACTGGTCTTTTTTGTCAATCACAAAATTTTTGTCCGTAAACACTTTACTTGTTTGAACTAGGGCATGGATATTCATACAATTCAATCACGCATGCCGGGGCTTCAACATTTTTTTCTGAGTTTTGACTTGCGATCCAGCCAGATTGCACTGCACTGCCACTTTAACTTTAAAAAAACATTTAAAATAAATTCCCGTGACGCATCCCACGTGACGCAAGCTGCTCATCACGATCGCGGACTTCACATTTATGTTTATAACTGTTAAGAGAGTACTTTTTATCATTTACTATCCCGATTGAAAAACATTTCGCTTTGATTCCAGCACGAACAGCATTTTTTGCATGCTACCATTCGAATCTGTAATCCATACATCCTTGTCGCTGCCAGTGGAGTTTAAATAGAAGGCAGTAATGTCAGTGACGTACGAAGAAACCGAAGGTTGTGAACACCCTATTTTATCACTCACCGCTTTCTTCAGGCAGTCTCGTACCCAATGCTCCTTTTCTTTGCAGAATGCGCACTTTGTCTCCTATTTCAGCTCTTCTATCCTTTTCTTGCCTTCAGCTTTCTTTTCAATTGCGTACTCAGGTATCTGCATTTTGATCAATAGATTTCTCATCATATACAAGATTATTTTCTATGCAAAGAGTTTCTTATGTCTTTTCAAATTATCATTTCGAAAATAAGTTTTAAGACAATTAGTAAATGTGAAAGTGATTTTTTCGCTACTGTTGTAACTTAAATAATTGCTTAGTCATGAAAGCAGAGTTTAAATATGAAAATAGGAGGGGAAGAAGGTGGAAGAGAAGGAGGAGGAAGGTAGAAGAGGAGGTGGAGGAGGAGGAAGAAGCGGAAGAAGAGGAAGAAGATTTAAAAATTTATAAAAGCTCCGAATAAGTTACAGCAGAGTTTTTTAATCAAAAAAATACTCAAATGAGATAATTAAACAATTTTGCGTAATAATTTCTGTAAGCTTTAATTATGTGTTGAATAAGTCATACTTAATGGATATACACATAGAATGTCATATTTTACACGAAATAATCTGAAAAAGTCGGAGGCAAACATTCCTCCGTGATGACGTCACCAAAATTCTACGTTAAATTATAAAATTCCTTGCAACTAGTATAAAAACACTCATAGAAAAATAAAGTGAATGCCATACTAAGTAGGTAAAAACTTTATCTCTGATTCAATGAAGTCCTCGAATGCTTACAAGATTAGACTTTCAATTAGAGTATTTTAGGATTTAATTAAAGAAAAAGTTTTTACCTACCCAGTATGGCATTGACTCTATTTTGCTTTACTTTTTAAATTATTTCCTTTTCTTTCTTCTCCTCCTTCTTCTCATCCTCTACCGCACTTCTCCTTCTCTTCCACCTCCTTCTTCTCCTATTTTCATATATAAACTCTGCTTTCATGACTAAGCAATTAATCAAGTTACAACAGTAGCGACAAAATGAGTTCCACATGTACCAATTGTCTCAAAACTTATTCACAACTTGATAATTTGAAAAGACGTGAGGAATACTCCTGCATAGCAAATAATCTTATATATGATGAGAAATCTATTGATCAAAATGTAAAGATACCTGAGACTATAGGGACAATGATGCAATCCAATAGTAAGTAGGCTGATGATACTAGCAAATCAGTTTAAAAGAACGAGCCTTTTTTAAACGTGATAGGGATCAAGCAATTCAAGAAAAATTTCAATGGCGATACTCGCTATTGAAGAAAGTGGTACGCATTCTAAAAATGGCAAACATCAGATAAAACTATATATGATGAAGCAGATGGTAGTAGAAGAAGAATTTGGTGAAGAGGTTAGTTCTTCATCTGTGACAGTTAGCAGTAAAGATAATGTTAATAAAGGTGATGAAGATGAAGAAAAAACGAGTGAAGATGATGATGATGGTGAAGATAAGAATAATGATCCTGAAAGTGACTTCTCTTCTGATTATGAAGTAGAGCTAAAAGAAACAGCAAAAATGTGAAAAAATATTTGGATAATCCAAACATATTGGAAGATCGATTGCGGTTACTTTTACAATCACACGCAGCTGGAAATAGAAATAATGTACATACAATCATTTCAACCATTAATGAAATTAGAGATGCTGTTGTTATTCAATAATATGTTTTATTAGCTGTCGTTAATACCTTAACAATTAGTTTAATCGTTATATTTATTTTAAATAAATCTAACTTCTCAAAATGTACATTAGTTATTTTAAATAAAGAGGAAGGTCGATACATGTTTTAAGATTCTAACAGTTCATTTCAGGTTTATAATGTTTCAATATCTGCGTCTCCTTCTCCTCCTTCTCCTCCTCCTCCTCCTCATTATTAAACTTGAATAATTTGAATACTTCAGCAAATTTAAAAAGATTTTTGAAAATTTGAGATATGTAAAATTAAAAGTCAAATAAAAAAGTTTACCTTCAAACATATAGTTTAATTTTTAAACAAGAAAGATCAATTCTAAACAATTAATGTAATATCTAATATTTAATTGAAATAAATTTTTTATTTTGAATAAGAAATAGCTGAATTCATCTGAAAAATACAAATCTTCAATAAAATTGTTGAAGCTTTGATCAAAAGCAATTTTTTTCAAGTAGTTATATTTTAACCCAAAAATAATCAAGATTTTTCATGAAGGAGGAATTTTCTAGAAAACAGTTTAATTTTTTAATCTGAAAACACGAAGTTTCAATGGAAAAGTTACTGTTCAACCAAATAGTTACTAATAAGGTCAATTTTTTAAACAAAATATTATCTTTTAATTAGAATGATGAATTTTTAATTAAAAAATGTATTTCTAAAAAATTTGTTTAACTTTGAACCAAGTATTCGAATTAAAAAAGAATTCTTAGCGAACAATGTAATGGTTAATGTATTTCAAACAAGCTAGTTTTCACAAAGTAGCATAACTCAACCAAGTAGAATAATATCTACCCAAAAAATATATATTGCCAACGAAAAAATGTTAATCTTAAATAAAAAAGAGTTGAATTCATTCAAAAAGATGAATTTTCAAGAAAATTGTTGAATTTTCAAACCAAAAGAGTTTTTTAGTCAAAAAGGAAAATCCCTAATTATTATACTTTTTAATATTCCCTTGAAATCAATTTTAAGAAATAAAAAATTCTCTAATTAAATTTCAAATTACTCTAACTGAAAGTCTAATCTTCAAATAATTGAGTCCAACACTTCGAGGATTAGACTGAACTACATTATACTCCTCTATCTTTCATCTCCTTCTGCTCCCCAACCTCCTCTTATTTCACCTAATTCTCTTCTGCCACCTCCTGCTCCTCTTCTTCCATTCTTTTCTCATTATACTACATACATACATATTATTAATACATCTTCTTTTTGTCGCAATTTTCAGGAACCTTTCTGGCTATATCAATATAAAATTCTAAATCTTTCACAGTTATCCACTGTTTGTAAAAGGATCTCTTAAGAATCTGTTGGTATTTTTCAATATTCCTGCAAAAAGTGTCTAATGTTTAATTCATTTGCTGAGGTATGCTATGAGATTTGTAACTGATTTCTTGTCGCTCAATCGCAAACCCTTCTGCAATATTGTAAATTTCAGAAGATTATTTTTTAATTAAAGCATTTCTACATTCTCATCAAAAGAAGGTATTAGATTAATATAAAATTTGACCCCCCCCCCGTTTTTGTTAAATGTCCACGTTTTGAGACCCCCTTAATCCCAAAAACAGGTATTTACGAATGTGTCTGTCTGCCTGTGTGTGTGTCTGTAGATTTTTAGTTTGTTAGCACGATAACTTTCGAAAGAATTGACAGATTGGATTGGCCTTTGGTATACTCTTTTAGTGTCCTAAAATAAAGTTCAAGTTCGTTAGCCAGGCATTTCGGATGAAAATTCAAAAAAAGAGCGTACTTTGAAAATTTTTGAGAACAATTTTTCAAAATTCAAAATTTTTCTTTACGGATATTCATAGTATTCAAATACACCATCTACATTTGAAGCTAAATAACACACGATATGGAAAAAAGTGGGGAAAACAAAAATGTTTCTTTTTTAATGCCCTACAAGTTTATTCTAAAAAAAAAGAATTTTTGGTTTCAGACTCAAGAAAGTGCCGCACACTGGGAAGAAAAATGAATTGTTTACAGTGTCTTCAGAACGTGGGATTTTTCGAGCCCCACCACTCTCCCACCTGGGAGCGACAAATTCAAACTTAGCGTGTCGGTAAGTCGGCTCTGCCACATGTTGCCTAGGCCTGCCTCGTGTAGAACCGAAAATTCACGAGCAGGATATGTGAATTTTGGAAATAAAATAATAAGTATTCAACCTCGAAGTATGTATTTAATCTCTCCCTTTTACGGGTTTGAGGGCCTCCGCTCCCTCTACATATATTTACAATTCCATCCTTAGTCTAACTTAACTACTACTTATATTCTACTCTTTCGCATTACGTAGGATAAACAATAGTAACAGCAGTGACGTTATTTCTTAAATTGAGTGAGTTTCCAGGGCTGCATTTTCCACAATATTGGAAGCAATTTTCGCTTTTTACTGTTCGTTTTCAGGATCACACGTTTGGCTCTACCCCACTTCCATGCTTTCCCTTACTTCTTCCAATTTCTTCATCACACTCAACTGTCCCTCTTCCTCTCCTATGCAACTCTCTAGTGCATGTGCCCATGACTCAATTTCGTATCCACATACTCTGCATAAATTCTCCTCTTCATCCATCCAATATCTGCATGCCCTCAGTCCTTTTCCCATTCTGAACCGTACAACCCTACTCCATTTTTCTTCCTTTTTTATTTTTTGCAGATATTCTGGTTCCGTCAACCCTTTGACTATCATATACCATCTATTGTACCTTGAATCTATAATCTTTGTTCACCTCTTTTCTCCTTGTTTACCTAATATCTCTAACTCTATGTCCTGCCATTCCATAACTCCTTCTCAAATATTACACACCCTTCTCATTTTTCTCCTTTCTTCCTCCCATTTTGAATTTCCCACATTACCTCTCGCTTCATTGTTCCAAATTTTCACACCATAAGACAAGATCGCCCACACCAACGCATCAAACAACCATACACTCATTCTCAAATCGTTTTTGAACCTTCTTTTTCCTATACCCCATACTTGGTCCATTACTTTACACGCACATTCAATTCTTTTTCTCACCTGCAGCTCGTTTCCCCCTTCTGCCTCAAACCAAAAACCTAGGTAACAGAACTCCTCCACAATTTTCACTTTTTGTCCGTTTATCTTCTAAACGTAATTTATTTTGCTTTTTCTATTTCTGAAGCACATCACCTTTGTCTTATCTACATTCACCGTTAGCTCTTTTGTTCCCACATACTCTTCGAAGATTCTCATCATTAGGTTCATCCTCTTCTCATCATCTGCTAATAGAACTACATCGTCCGCGTATGCTAGAGATTGTAGTTTGCTATTATCCAAAACCGTTCCTCCTTTCCCTTTCTCCTTTAGCTTCTCCTCTCTGTCTAACAGTAGGATGTTAAATAGTAACTCACTCAACGGGCACCCTTGCCTTAGACCTCGGCCTGTCCAGCAAGCCTGCCCTTTTTCCTTTCCTATTTTCACCCTGATCCTGCTTTCAGTAAAAATTTCCTTTATCTTCTCCACCAACTTTTCCTCTACACCCCTCTCTTTCATTGCCT
Organism: Belonocnema kinseyi; assembly: GCF_010883055.1. Lineage (NCBI taxonomy): Eukaryota > Metazoa > Arthropoda > Insecta > Hymenoptera > Cynipidae > Belonocnema > Belonocnema kinseyi. The sequence continues at coordinate 131,209,615 of NC_046663.1, forward strand.
GCCATAGTACTTTCCTGTTCCCAGAGTCAAACGCTGCTTTGAAATCTACGAACAAAGCGACTAGTTTCCCTTTCTTTCTCCCCAAATTTCTGTTAACTAAATAGTTAAGTACGTAGATGTTGTCTATAGTTCCCATCCCTTTTATAAATCCCGTTTGATTATGTGAAATACTTTCTTCTTGTTCTACCTGCCTCTCCAACCTTTTTCTTAAGATTTCTGCATATATTTTATAGCCGACTGACATGAGAGTGATCCCTCTGTATTCCTCTACCTTCTTTCCTTCCCCTTTCTTGACAAGCGGTACCACCAGTCCCGTCGTCCACTCTTCTGGCCAACCTTCTCGTTTCCAAACCTTGTTGCAGATCTTCCACATCCCATCCCTAATCCCCTCTCCTCCATACTTTATCGCTTCGTTCTCCATCCCATCTTTTCCTGTCGCCTTGTTTCTTCTTTACCTATTTTTTACCGCATCCACTTCTTCTCTTGTTATCTCGTTCCCTTTCTCCATTTTTCCTTGGACTATCCTAAACTTTTCCCCTTTGATCTTATTTTGCTCTCCCCCTAATAGACCCTTAAAATAATCGGTCCATTCCTCCATTTCTATTTCTTCGTTAGCGCCCTTTCTTTCCCCTCTATCTCTATTTATCACATCCCACACCTTACTTCCTTTCATCGCTTTTTCTACTTCCGCTTTATATTCTTCCTTTCCCATTTGTCTTTTTATTTCCAGAATCTTCTCGTGTTCGTTTTTCCTCCTGTTATACTCCTCCTTCTCCATTTCCCCTTTTCTCCATTTGCTCACACCGACCCTATCTCTTTTGCTACCTTCATACTCCCTATCATATTCCGCATTCTTTCTTCAGCCAAGATGTAGCCTATTACTGTTGCTCCCTTTCCTATGAATGTGATCTCTCCTTCCTCATCTCCTTTCATATTGCCATTGCATATAAACCATCCTGTTTCTCCTATCATGTCTAGTAACTTCCTCCCCTCCCTGCCCATCTCTCTATGTTTGGAGTTCCTTATATATGCCTCCTTTTCTTCATCCCAAAACCCTCGCCCTTGTTCGCTAGTCTATGCATTTAAGTCCCCTCATAATAAAACCAATTCTTCCTTCTTTTCGTCCATCCACCTCCTGATAATTCTCCAGCCTTCGTCTTCCCTTCTTCTCCTGTATACAGACACCACCGCTATTTCTATTTCCCCAATTATAATTTTTCTTATCATTGTTTATTCTTTTCTTCTATGTCCCCATCTTTTCTTCCTTTTACTGCTAATTATTTTTTCACCCTTGCATTATGCCGCCCATCCCTCTCCCTTTAACGTGTTCTTTTCTTGATTCTTGCATTGTCAACACATAACCTTACGTAACAGCTTTTTTATTCCCTTCCAGTCCTTCTCATCTGCCCAAGTTTCACTCATCATAATCACATCCCACTTTTCTAACTCCTACCAAAATTCTTTATACTTGTTCTTCATCCCAACACCATTCCTCTCCATTTATCCATAACCTGTCTCCCCCTGTCCACACCGTATGGCCCCTTTTCCTCTCTACCCAAGTCCTCTGCTCTATTTGCCATCTCCTTCTCCTCTTACTCCATGTCAGATCTTCTTCAATTCTTTCCCTTCTTCCTCTCAATAATTTTTTTCCCTCCATAATTTTTGTTCTCCTCCTCACTCCCCATTTTTACTATAAACATTCCTTCTTTTCCTTTCTTTGTCCTTCCTATTCTATTGACTCCTTCTACCCTTAACTGCACTATAACGTCTCGCAATGTTATCTTGGTCCCTTTCTACCTCAGCTTTCCCAGCCAATCTTTTCCTTTTTTCCTCCCCTTCACTGCTAGGCGAGCTCGCCTTTTTTCCATTCGTCCAGACTTCTGTTCGAATCCGCATTGCCTAGCTTGTTAAGGCGCTGTAAATTTGAAGGCCTTCCGCGTTGCTTGTCCGTACCTGAGTCCGCTACCCTCCCCACCCGGGCCGACTTCTCGGCACTTTCATCACCGCTGCTGTCATTGCGATCAACGTCACCCATCACCCCACTGCCAATGCTTCCAGCAACGTCAGCTGTTGCTGTGTTACGTCTCCACCGCTATTGTCGATTTAAAGACTTGTAGATTTCGATTTGTTTTATCCTGGATTTGTTGCCAAAGTTGAGTGATAAGAATCACTAACCGCGCGAACTGGTCGAGGTTCAAATAACAGACACAACACAATAATTTAGAGAACAAATCAATAGTTTTTATTTAACTTCAATTTAAATATTGAAGAGCCTTTAATAAAGACTGAATGTCCTATTCCGTCGCCGAGAACAGTTTGTTTACGAAAATAAGATTTCGTTCAGGTTTGACATTTTTAAAGTTTTATTTAATTAAAACTAGTATAATTAAATGGTTTCTATTCTAACTTCACTTATAACCTCGGTTTTTACCAAAAAAAGGGTGGCAATTGTCCTTCTAGCCAATAGAATTGCTGACGTTACATAATTTAATGTTAAATTAACCTATCATAATGAGGTGCGTTAAGCGCCGCCTTTATATTTCAAGCTAAAATAATAAGATTCTAATTCTCAGGAATGCATTTTTACGATTCTCGTCGATTGACGTTTTTCTGTCAAAAAGCGCTATAGAACATAATTTAGGGCGTCTGAGGGGCACCTTGTCGCTTCAACCCTTTGCATGGTACATAATTTATGTATGTTCGCGGTTGAGATCACAAGCGCGGTAGTCGGAGAACGCGCGTATCAAATCTATTTGGATTGA
>NC_046663.1:131212476-131219801 GCF_010883055.1 Belonocnema kinseyi
GTACATAGCTATTTAAATGCTAACTTCTGATCCTTTACAACTAGCTATTAGAAGTTATTAATTCGAGGTACAGAGAGGAGTTGTCATGTAATTTCCTATTATTAATCATAATTAATAATTATTCTTTCTGATAATTACGATCTATTTAAATTTCCAAATATACTGAATGTCTTGTTTCATTTGAATTATTTCAAATGCTTACCGCTCTTAAAACTATTAACTGGGAAGTATTCAGTAATAGGATGCTAGCGCCCTGCCATACTGATTATAAAACAGCGCATGCTGTTCCAGCTGCCACTGCGGTTTTCTGTTCTGTGCGGTCGTCCAGTACCTGTTGCCCTCTGGCGCCAGTTTGTGGACTTCGCGTCGTCGGAATCCTACCTTACCCAAAGCTCCGTGACGTTTCCCGCCTTTATCACCTACCTCTTGCCCCCTGACCAAGCAACTATTTTTCCACTCTTAACCTCAAAAACTTCACTTGCTCCAAATTTTCACTTCAAACTACTCACTTTCACCCTTCACACCTTTGCCTTCACTCGCCCTTCTTCCTTTACACTCGATCTACGCACTCTCTGCCTTTTCTGCAGCCACTCACCCTTATTCCCTTCACCAAAGCCAAAAATACACCACTTGACGAAAAAGAGTTCTTTTGCGATCGGTACCGGAAACGGAAGCCAATAAGTATTCAACCAAAAATGGACTAGTCAAAATTTCGGATAAAAATAGAATTTTCAACGAAAGAAGTTAATTTTAAAGTAATAAAGATTAATTTTTAATAAAAAATGGGACAGTTAAATTTCTATTTGAAAAAATTAATGTTGAATAAATAAAAACAATCGAATCTACAAGAAAAGAGTGAAATTTTCCACCAAAAAAATGAATTCAACAACTGAACGACTAATATTCTTCCAAAAAGGCAAAATTAAAAAAAAAACATGAATTTGCAACCACATAGTTGAATTTTCAACTGAAAAGATAATGTTTTAACGAAAAGTTAAATAGTTAAATTTTCAGTTGAGAAATAATTATTCAAACCAAAAAATCAAAGTTTCAACAAAATATTTAAATTTTCTGGGAAGAAATGGATTTTCAAACAAATAATTTAATTCTCAAACCAATAATTTTCTTCCAAAACAGAAATTCAAAATTTTTCAAATCTATTTTAAAACATAACAAAAAAACGAATTTTCAACAAAATAGATCAATTTTGAACAAAAAACGGTTACATTATCAGTTCAAAAAATATATTGGCCACAAAAAAATTTGCAGCAAAATAGTTTAATTTCCACAACAAAAAAAACTTGAACCTTCAACCATTTTATAATAAAAGAAAAGAATTTTTACCTAAAAATAGATTTTCAACCAAAGAAATGAATCCTTAATTAAAATAGATGAATTTGTAAACAAGAAGAATAATTTTTTACCAAACAAGATTCATTTTTTAGTGAGAAAGGTCAATTTTTAAATACAACAAAAAAATAACAAATTTTTAACAGAATTGTTAAATTTTCAAATAAAAAAAATTCAATCGAAAATGATACAATGAAATTTTTAGTTTAAGAAAATGTTTTTAACTAACAAAAAAATTGAATTTTGAACAAAACAGTGCACTTATGAACCAAAAAATCCATTTTCAAACAAGAAGAATAATTATCTATTAAAAAGGATGGATTTTCAATTGAAAAAGATATTTTTTGTTAAAAAATTCAACAAAATTGCTAAATATTCAACCTTAAAAATGAATATTCAAACTATAAAACAAGTATTTAACCACAAATAAATTAGTTACATTTCTAAATAAAACTTTGAGTAAGTTTAAGAGATATTCAGAAATTTGGGATGGATTAAAAAATAAGTAAAACTTGTAAAAATTTGTTAATAATTTTGCAAGGTTTCAAGAAAATGGGAAAAAAATCCTTAAGGTTACGAGGAATAATGAAAATAATTTTTTATTTTGAAAAATTAATTTTAAGGGATTATTTAAAAAGATCGCAATAAATTTCATACGATTTCAGAATTGTCAAAGAAGAATCTGGAAGATTTAAAGGCAATCTTTTTAGTTTCATCAAATTTAAAAGAAAATCAGCAAAAATTTAAAAGAAAATCAGCAAAAATTTAAATAATTTCCAAGGATTAGAAGGCTTAGAGGGTCCGAAAAGATTAGCAACATAATTTTCTCAAGATTAATGAGAAAATTTTTGATGTTTTTTTATTTTTAAAACATACACTTTGAGAGAAAATTATAACAGTTTTTTTAAGTATATCAAAGGATTTCCCAAATTTGAACGAAGAGTGTAGAACATTTTAAAGCAAATGTTTCAATTTGGTAGGAATAATAACTTTATAAAAAATCGAGTAAATTCAAGAAATATTTAGAAGAATGAAAGAGATTCACATCGAATCGTAAAATTAATTTTTTTTTTACAAATTTAGATTTTTAAAGATTCCAAACATAAACTTTAGAAGCTTTAATGGAATCTCGGAAGATTTCAAGGAGATAAAACTATTTTTCTTAAAATTCCTGGGGAAAATTTAGAAGATCATGAGTCAATTTTTTACATCTGGCATGATTTTTCAAAATTTTGAGAAAAAGTTTGGTCAGTTAAAAATATTTTTAGGAATTTAAGTCGCTTTAAATGTATTAGGAATATTTAAAAACTTGCAAAAATTTCCGAATATTTATCAAATATTTCTTGATTTCTTCCAAACTTCTAAATATTCTAAACTTTTTTTAAAAAGACTCAAATTTTTCCTAATGTTTTGTCAAATCTTATCAAATAAAAATCTTTAAAGTCCTCTAGGATCTTTTTTCACACATCTCTTTTCATGCTATTTTAGACCATAATCACAATTTAGGGGATTTTAAGAGAAAAAGCCGAAAAGTTATTAACAATTAAACTCATATGCTTTCTGCATATAAAACAAAACTTAGCTTTTACAGTTATGTTTTAATTGTAAAATAATTGTAATTGTAAATGATTGTAAAATAAATTCAACAAAATTTAGTTTATACAGAAATATCTCATAATTTTAAAAGAAATAAGCCAATTCTAAAGGTAATTCTTTGTATAGAGTATCTTAATAACTAAAGAAATTCCAAATAAAAACTGTACTCTGTATACATTAATTTTAATAATGAAAATTATAATACTTTTATAAATATTTCTAAATTTTCTTTTAATATGACACGCATTGATCTTTATTAAAAAAAGAATTTTTTTTTAATGGGTGGTAATTTTTTTTATTTTTGCGAGATTTTAATATCATATTTGACCTTAAGGAATAGATTTCAGGAATAAAATTATAAAAATATCTCCATTAGTTAGTAAAATACTATGATAAATGGACTTTGAAATTACACAGCAAATTTTGTTGAAAGTTAACACACGGTTGTACAGATTTGGCCTTAACCTTATTGACCAGCTAAAGAAATAGATATTTCTCTTATCGTTGTTCAGTATATAATATTGTCCTAAACATAAGGCAGACTAAAATACAATTAAAAAATAAAAGTAAGAAAGGTTAGAAATTCGTGCAGTTGTATGTTAGAAAATCTCACACATTTTTTAAGAAAACTCCTTTCCCCACCACCTTCAAAGGAAAATTTATGTAACATTTTTGTCAAATGATAAGTCTTTTGCACTCAGATGGAGAAATGAAAATTTTGCATTAATCATGAGTATTTAATTGAAGTCAATTCCTTTACCACTCAGGCTTAAGTATATTGTGGAATTTCTTTTTCGCAAAAAAAAGGTATGAAAGTGCTTCGCTTATAGACTGTTCTTATTATTTATTTATTTCACACACACTCACATTATATCTTGTCAAAATTTAATATAAAGTTCTTAAATATTAAAATTATTTAAATACTACAATTATTAATGTTGCCAAATTTTTAGAAATAATTTGACAAATTTTATATATACTTTCAAATAAAATTTTTTAAATTAAATATAATTTATTACAGGTAAAAAAATGACATCTTCAAATATGTAGGGATGTATGGTTTTTTGAATTTTTCAAAAATTATTTCATTGCTTATTTTGATCGGGAATAATTGAACACCTTGCGATTAAAAGCGGGGATTCCGCCTAAGAAGAAATGTGCTGAAAGTAAATTCAAAAAAATCATTCGCAATTTAATTTTAAGGACTGATAATTGCACACAATTTCCATGCGCATCTTTTTTCTTTCTTCTATAAGAATTTGTTGGTTCTTCAGTTTTTTAAATAATTAGGAAAGTGTATATTTTTCGAAAACAAAAAATGAACAGTTTTGTACATTTCAGCTCGTCCTAACTCAGTCCATTTTCATGATTTTTGGATTCTGTTAAGACTAATTTAAGTGACTACATTTTCTGTAACTATCTATAGAAGAAAAACTTAAATACTTTAATAAACATAGAAGTTGTTAATTCTTTTTTTAGACAATGAAACAATCATAAAGTTTAAACTTCAAGCGCACTGTGTATCATATTCAAATAAATTTTAGGATTATACATTATATACATTATTAAGCAAGAATAATTATAAATGATATGTCAAATCCAACTTTTTTTATCACTACTTCCTATCCTCTCACCTGAAATATAACCACCGTAAAAGCTGTAAGTATGCGCCGCAAGTCCCGCTGTCTGTTGTAACATTGCCGTAAGTCGTAAGGTGCTAGTCGTGACGTCACCTAGCAAGATGCCTGCATTCCGAGGTCCTAGCAATAATACCAATTGCATGGAACGAATATTTCTTTTTTAATATCTTGGCAAAAAATGATTTTTCACCAAAAGTATATTTGGATATTGTTTATTTTTTGAAATCTATTAAATTAAATAATAAAATCGGTACAAAAAGAATCATCCAATTTATTTTTGAATTTAATAGTTTCTTAAAAATAAAAAATAATATATATATTATAGTAATATAATTATAAAATTTTCCGAATAAAAAAATATTCTGCACAATCATACAATAACACTTCCCGTCCATTGTTTCTATTTTGGAATTTCCTGTTTATGATATTTGAATTTCTTATGATAACAGTAGATAACCCGAGCCATAGGGCGGGCTGTGATTGGTCGAGAGGCGTGGCCTAAAGGGGAGGAGTGGGTTAAGAGAGGGGAGTGGCCTCTCCTGATTAGTCGAGGGGGGTGACCTTATTACAAAATGGCGGCCATCCTAATTACAATATAGCAACCATCATAATTATTAGAGTGGACGATTTCGAGTTGGAAAAGGAGAGGGGTTGAAGATTTTTCAATTGAAAGGATTATTCTTATTTGAAAAAGCAGACGCGCTCCACATGATCTTAATAAACGAATGTTTCTCAGCTGAAAAGGGGAGGAGGCCCCACCCCCTCCCTGTTAGCCTGAGAGTAGAAGATGTATATGATCGAGCTGAAAAATGCGAGAAATATTTACAACGAAAATTAATCATCCTAATCTTACTTCATATTCAGGTTGGAAAAGAGTGTGTTAGAGCAATAAAAAAACAAAGCTACAAATACTTAAAGGTATGTATAATATTTAATTACTAATCAAAACCTAAAATTGTCCTAAATTATTCTAAGTGACAGGTAGTAAATAAAAACATTGTTTTCACGGAGAAAAAGAGTAGCTTCTACTACGCAGGCAGTCGCACGTACAATTCCTGTTCAGTAGAACATACCGAAGATGAGTGCGATCTACTGAACAAGAATCGTACATACGACTGCGTGCGCAGTAGATGCTACTCTTCAGTGATTAGTAAAATTGCGCTTAAAATTATAAAAAAGAATCCTTAAAAATTTATAATTACACAAAGTACATGATTTTTTTCAAGATATACATGCATCTACATATGATTAATTGGTAAATCGTATTTTTAACACTTTATTAACAATTAAAATTTCGCACGCAACGAGGGGGATTCGAACGCATAACCTATCGCTCGCTAATCAAGGACCCTAACCATTCACCTATCGAGACTAGTTGTCAGCAGCTTGAAAAACTAAAATGGATTCTTAAGCACATACAAATTAGATTTATTAGGTCTGAATTTTTCTAATTTTTTGGTTTACAACTAAAATATTAAAATAAGATATTTTATATTGCTAAATGTATTATACATATTTGTTTCAAAAATTGAATGTCTGAATTTTCAAAAAACTTTTTAATTTAAAAGTCACATTTTCACAGTAAAATTATAATTAAAAATGAAACTAAAATTAAAATTAAAAAAAATAAAATTAAAAATAAAAATTTATTTTAACTTAGAATTAAATGGTCTGAAAATTGATTTTTTGGTTTACACCAGAAGTATGAAAATAAGATATTTTATATTACTGAATAATACTAATTCATATTTGTGTCAAAACTTTTGTCTAAATTTTCAAAAAAATTATTGATTTAAAAGTGAGTTTTTGACAGTACATGACCAATAACATACACATATATATGTATACAACGTATGAAAAATATTTATTTCTTTGTATTAAGATGAACAAATAAAATTACATGCTATAAACGAACTAAACTATATACAATATGTACATCAGACTGCATGGCTTAGTGATACAATGTCTCGTCCATCTGACAAATAATGATGAATAGCTAAAATATAAATATATCCTTCAAGTTCTTCCGGTAAATTTTAGAATAAACTCAAGTTCCAATGGACATATTTGAACCCAAAACATTTTTTTAGGACAATTGCACATTTTTCCAGATCCTGGCTTTATTTTTTTGAAAATATAAGTGTGATCAGATGAAAAAAAATCTAAATTGTATATTTTATACGTGAAAGTCGCTTTTCGAAATCTAATACAAACATTTAAAAAACTAATTTTACGCATAAAGTACGGTATTAAGAAGTTCTAATCTCCACTATTTCTGAAATAAATTGAACCAAAGTCCGGAAAAGTATCTAATACTGGTATTTCTCAAGTAAAATCGTAGAATAAAGAAAAAAAATTTGTAGTAGCGATCCATTAACCTCGACTCAACTCAAACTTATAAAAAGCAATCACTCTGAAAGAAACTTGAATAAACTTACCTTCAAATGCCGACAGGTATGAAGAAAATCCCCATTCATTTAGAATATCTTCCATAGTAAATTGTTCAACAAACACAGTCACAATAATTAATGAAATAAACGCGGTCACACGCGATCGGCGCCGGCCAGCGGATCAGAGAGGTTAACTTTATACTTACAACTAAGGACCGTCAGAGGGCTATACATTTATTCTACAATTTATGAAATTAAGATGGTAGTCAGTTCTAGAAAAACGATTTCAAAATATAATTCGACGAATTGTTTCTCAAGTTTTGTTTGTACCTGACTTCTAAAGTATGTA
>NC_046663.1:131219901-131222637 GCF_010883055.1 Belonocnema kinseyi
TATTTCGGGAGTATATACCTTTTTCTTTTTGGCCTCAACCTCGTCCTGCTGCGTGTCATTGTCCGTCTCGTTGCAGAGTCGAAGGTGATAATGTTGCCTGAAATGTTCATAATTTTATTGAGCGGTTGAAATGTCCCATGTGGTTCAACCTCTAGTCCAATTAGAATCGTCTTGAAAAATGAAGGATTAAGTCCGTAAATAATAGGCAGAATCATTCATTTAGTGGTTCTCTTCGTGAAGCTTTCAGACAGAATAACCAAGCGTTTAAGAGCAGCGTTAGTAAGTACTTGTTTAAGTGGTAATGACTTGGGTTGATCTCATTTATTTTTGGTATAACAGAAACAGTATATTTCGTCTGAGTGTCCAACCAGACGTTGATAGTTTGAGTTTGTGGGAACTTTAACAAATCAAAGACCACGAAGGATTATATTTCTACTTAATAACTGTGAACTTGCGACATACTGACTCGTTTAGATACAACAATTGAACTGATTCAACTCTGTAAAATGCGTCGACATATGTACGTATTAAATATAAGGAGTGGGGGAGTCCTTTATTAGGTGGGGGAAGAGCCATATGTTGTGAGCGTGGAAATAACCGTTATGCCACACACGTGAATAAACCCGGTTTCTATATAACAGCCAAACAAAGGATAGAAGTATGCTTTTCTTAGAAATGACACAAAAGAACACGTGTTTCATATAAATCATACAGAAGAATGCGTATTTCCTGGAAATTACACAAAGAACACATATTTTCTATCAGTGACACAAACCGGTTAAGTGCGAGGGGAGGGTATTTTGTATAAACCGGTTTTTCAGGTGTGAATGAATGAGTGCTGTGAAAACAACCTACTATTATCTGCAGATTTATGTATGGTACTGATATACTGGTCTAAGTGTTTCCCTCTCTAAAGAACAAATCAAAGCATAAGTTATGGGTGTTTTATATGAAAAAATGTCAAGTACAAGATTCAAAGTAATGAAAATACAACAATTAATTTAAAAAAATAAAAACTTCAAGTTAAGACGTTATCATAAAGGCTAATTCATTTCATCTGTCATAAAATGTTATCTAGTTTCTGTGAAACGTATGTATGTGCGTACGCAAAATTCGCAAGTGAAACTAATTATCAAAAAAATGCCATTAGTTTTCCATATACTCTCCGTGGTACATCGATACATTTTCTCCAGAAAAAATAATTTTTAACGTAATTTTTACCAGAGAAACAATTTCGATTTCGTTTATTTGTCAAAACAATATTCTACACCCACTATCATTCATTTCTGCGTTAAAAAGACATTGCTCTTCTTACAATTTTTTCCTAAATAGTAACTTTAATTAATATTCTTTTTAAATGAACACATTTTTGAACATAAAATAATGCAAAAAGTGTTTGAAAACTATATTCAGGGGATTAAATGAAGAATAGTAATGCTCAAAATGGTTTTTTTTACACTTTATCACAAAGGAGAAATTTTCCTAGGTCATTTATAAATCAAATAAATAAGTATCTAAATAACCTCTACCACTGTTCTTGTTAGTGGAAAAAATTTTTAAACTGTAAATTATTTTGTTGTGTCTGATGATTCACATGTGTAAGGTATGTAGTGGTCTTCCCCTTTGAAAAAAAACTATTGGCAAGTACGTACGTAAGCGGGGAGGGTGCTGGCAATACTTAAACCTGTTTAGAGGGGTTTGTTTGGTATAAACCGGTTTTTCAGATATGAAAAAGGTTTCAACACGCTAGAAACGAGAACATTAATCGAAGCAAAACAAAGATTTTTTAAGGAAAGCTTTAAAACAATAGCTATTTCTTTCAAATAAATAATGTTCAAAACCAATTTCTAGAAAAATATATGCCAAAAATTAGATATAATTTGTGCAGAACCTATTTCCAAACAAAGTGCTGAAAAAATAAGTCCATTCTTAGTGAAATCTTTAGATGAAGTTCAAAAATAATTTTAAAAAAACGTTTTCCAGCAATTTAAAAAAAATTTTTTGTTTTTACGTAGCACTTTTTTTTAATGTCAAAAATTGGTACGTTTTAATTTTTTAAACTAGCCACCATTACAAAATTTTCTGTAATACGAGCCCTAACGCTCCATTTGATAAGTTAGTTTCACGGAAAATTCTAAAGTTATTCAGAGAAATATAACAATGTTTAAGGGAAGGCTTTACCACAAAAGCTCATTTTTTCATTCCAATAATGTTCAGAACAAGTTTCTATAGAAATGAATGCCACAAAATTTAATAGAATTTATGGAAATCTTTTTACAAAAAAAGTTCCATAAAATAAGACAGAATTCAATCAAACTTTTTGGAGAAATTGAGAAAATATTCCCTGCAATAGTTTTGAAGGAAATAAAAAAAGGCTTCTGTTTTACCTAATATATTCTGTAAGTCTAAACGATTCTTATATTTCGAAATGTTTTCTCTCGCTATCTACCATTACAAAATTTTCCACTTAATAATTTTTCTTTAACTGAAAAAATATTTTTAATTTTTAAAACCTTTTTTTTAACGGTCCACAATTACGAAATTATGGGTACTACTAGATCTAGCGCTTTAATTGACCAATCAGTTTCACAAAAAATTTCGACAATAACACAGGCCGACAAAATTTGACAAAGTTCCGGAACCAGAGACCAGACCTAGTATCCCCGAAGGTTTTTGCTGCGCTGAATCCGAATCCGACCTCAGAAAAATTCCATCACCCTCAGTTTTCGAGATATT
>NC_046663.1:131222737-131236236 GCF_010883055.1 Belonocnema kinseyi
GGAATTTTTCTGAGGTCAGATTCGGATTCAGCGCAGCAAAAACCTTCGGGTATAGTAGGTCTGGTCTCTGGTTCTGAGAATTGTTGGCCTGTGTAATCGACGCAATAAAAAAAATTCAAGGGAAGATTTTACCACACAATTTATTTTCTTTCATCCGAATAATGTTCAGAACAAATTTCTATAAAAGCTGATACAAAAAATTTCATATATTTTACCGAAAAACCTCTGTAATATAAAGTTCAAAAAAATAAAACAAAATTCAATAATAATTTTTGAAGAAATTGAAAAAATATTTCTTGCTAAAATTTTGGAGCAATTAAAAAATAGTCTTCTGTTTTACCTAATATATTTTGTAAATCTTAACAATTTTCATTATATTTTAAAACGTTTTCTCTAGCTATCAACTATTAGGGAATTTTCCACAATACTAACCCTAGGGCTATACTAGAACGCTTCGTTTTACTGAAAATTTCAACATTAAGCAAAGCAAACAAATAATTTAAAAAAAAAATGTTCACTAATTTAAAAAAGTGTTCTTTTGTCTCCACTTAATAATTTTGTTTTTATTGTAAAACTATTTTTAATTTTTAAAACCTTTTTTAATTTGAACGGTCTACAATTACGAACTTATCGTGATACTAGATCCAGCGCTTTAATTAACCAATTACTTTCATAGAAAATTTTGACATTAAGCGAAGCAATAACAACATTTTCAATGGAAGACCTTACCACAAAATCTATTTTTTTTTCATCCGAATAATGTTCAGAACAAATTTCTATAAAAATCGATACAACAAATTTTATATAGTTTACGGAAAACCCTTTTACATGTAAAGTTCAAAAAAATAAATTGAAATTCAATACAACTTTTAGAAGGAATTAAAAAAATATTTGTAACCAAATTCTACAAGTCATTTAAAAAAAATCGTTTTTCTACCTAATATATTTTTCATCCGTAACTATTCTTATTTTCTTTCTATTGTTTTTTTCGAACTGTCAACCATCATGAAATTTTCCGCAATACCAGCACTAACCCGATACTAAACCGGTATGTTTTACATAAAATTTGGACTATAATCAAAACAAACAAATTTTTCAATGGAAGGCATCAACCGCAAGAACTAATTTTTAATCCAAATTCTGAACCAATTTGTATACAAATGTAAACCAAAACATTAAATATAATTTATGAAAGACTTGTTTCCAAAAAATGTTCCGAAACATAAGACAAACTGCTTTTAAATCTGCAGAAGAAATTGGAAAATAATTTTCTAACAAAAATTTGCAACCTACTTAAAAAACGGAGAAGTTCTCTGTTTTTACGTGATATATTTTTTTTAATTTTTAACATTTTTTAATTCTTTAAATCTTACAAAAAACTCCGTCAAACTAACTAGTACCATATTTTCTTATATTTCATTTAATAATAATAAAAATATTATGAGAAATAGAGAAAATTTCATTTAATAAATTAAAAATACGGAAAAAATACTTTTTATGTTGCTTTTTAAATAAAAAATACAAAAAAATACAAAAATTATAAAATAATTAGTGCCTAAATTATTCTGGCACTTCAAATACATTACTATGAAAGTTTAATGTCTACTTTTTGCAGGTTTCACAAGATAAAAACGGTTGCAATTTTTATTTAAAAAGCAACATAAAAAGTATTTTTTCCGTATTTTTAATTTATGAAAAATTTTTTTCTCTATTGCTCATAATATTTTTGATTATTATCAAAGGAAATATAAGAAAAGACGGTATTAGTTAGTTTGACGGAGTTTTTTGTAAGATTTAAAGAATTAGAAAATGTTAAAAATTTAAAAAAATATATCACGTAAAAAAAGAGGACTTCTCCGTTTTTTAAATAGGTTGCAAATTTTTGTTAGAAAATTATTTTTCAATTTCTTCTGAATATTTAAGTGCAGTTTGTCTTATGTTTCGGAACATTTTTTGGAAACAAGTCTTTCATAAATTATATTTAATGTTTTGGTATACATTTGTATACAAATTGGTTCAGAATTTGGATTAAAAATTAGTTCTTGTGGTTGAAGCCTTCCATTGAAAAATTTGTTTGTTTTGATTATAGTCCAAATTTTATGTAAAACATACCGGTTTAGTATAGGGTTAGTGCTGGTATTGCGGAAAATTGCATAATGGTTGATAGTTCGAAAAAACATTAGAAAGAAAATAAGAATAGTTAAGGATGAAAAATATATTAGGTAGAAAAACGATTTTTTTTAAATGACTTGAAGAATTTTGTTACAAATATTTTTTTAATTCCTTCTAAAAGTTGCATTGAATTTCATTTTATTTTTTTTGAACTTTACATGTAAAAGGGTTTTCCGTAAACTATATTAAATTTGTTGTATTGATTTTTATAGAAATTTGTTCTGAACATTATTCGGATGAAAAAAAAAAATAGATTTTGTGGTAGAGTTTTCCATTGAAAATTTTGTTATTGCTTCGATTAATGTCGAAATTTTCTGTGAAAGTAATTGGTTAATTAAAGCGCTGGATCTAGTATCACGAATAAGTTCGTAATTGTAGACCGTTCAAATAAAAAAATGTTTTAAAAATTAAAAATAGTTTTACAATAAAAACAAAATTATTAAGTGGAAACAAAAGAACACTGTTTTAAATTAGTTAAACATTTTTTTTCTGTTTCCAAATTATTTGTTTGCTTTACTTAATGTTGAAATTTTCAGTAAAACGAAAAGTTCTAGTATAGCGCTAGGGTTAGTATTGTGGAAAATTCCCTAATGGTTGATAGCTAGAGAAAACGTTTTAAAATATAATAAAAATTGTTAAGATTTACAAAATATATTAGGTAAAACAGAAGACTTTTTTTTAATTGCTTCAAAATTTTAGCAAGAAATATTTTTTCAATTTCTTCAAAAATTATTATTGAATTTTGTTTTATTTTTTTGAACTTTATATGCCAGAGGTTTTTCGGTAAATTATATGAAATTTTTTGTATCAACTTTTATAAAAATTTGTTCTGAACATTATTCGGATGAAAGAAAATAAATTGTGTGGTAAAATCTTCCCTTGAATTTTTTTTTATTGCGTCGATTAATGTCGAGATTTTTTGTGAAACTGATTGGTCAATTAAAGCGCTAGATCTAGTGGTATCCATAATTTCGTAATTGTGGACCATTAAAAAAAAGGTTTTAAAAATTAAAAATATTTTTTCAGTTAAAGCAAAATTATTAAGTGAAAACAAAAGAACACTTTTTTAATTGGTTGCAATTTTTTTAAATTATTTGTTTGCTTTGCTTAATTTTGAAATTTTGTGTAAAACTAAACATTAGAACATAGCGCTAGGGTTATTATTGTTGAAAATTCTGTAATGGTAAATAGCGAGAGAAAACATTTCGAAATATAAGAATCGTTGAGACTTACAGAATATATTAGGTAAAACAGAAGACTTTTTTTATTTCCTTCAAAACTATTGCAGGGAATATTTTCTCAATTTCTTCAAAAAGTTTAATTGAATTCTGTCTTATTTTTTGGAACTTTTTTTGTAAAAAGATTTCCATAAATTCTATTAAATTTTGTGGAATTCATTTCTGTAGAAACATGTTCTGAACATTATTGGGATGAAAAAATGAGCTTTTGTGGTAAAGCCTTCCCTTAAACATTGTTATATTTCTCTGAATAACTTTAGAATTTTCCGTGAAACTAACTTATCAAATGGAGCGTTAGGGCTCGTATTACAGAAAATTTTGTAATGGTGGCTAGTTTAAAAAATTAAAACGTACCAATTTTTGACATTAAAAAAAAGTGCTACGTAAAAACAAAAGAATTTTTTTTAATTGCTGGAAAACGTTTTTTTAAAATTATTTTTGAATTTCATCTGAAGATTTCACTAAGAATGGACTTATTTTTTCAGCACTTTGTTTGGAAATAGATTCTGCACAAATTATATCTAAACCGGTTTAAGTATTGCCAGCACCCTCCCCGCTTACGTGCGTACTTGCCAATAGTTTTTTTTCAAAGGGGAAGAGCACTATATACCTTACACATGTGAATCATTAGCCACAACAAAATAATTTACAGTTTAAAAATTTTTTCCACTAACAAGAACAGTGGTAGAGGTTATTTAGAGACTTATTTATTTGATTTATAAATGACCTAGAAAATTTTCTCCTTTTGTGATAAAGTGTAAAAAAAACCATTTTGATCATTACTATTCTTCATTTAATCCCCTGTATATAGTTTTCAAACACTTTTTGCATTATTTTGTGTTCAAAAATGTGTTCATTTAAAAAGAATATTAATTTAAGTTACTATTTAGGAAAAAATTGTAAGAAGAGCAATGTCTTTTTAACGCAGAAATTAATGATAGTAGGTGTAGAATATTGTTTTGACAAATAAACGAAATCGAAATTGTTTCTCTGGTAAAAATTACGTTAAAAATTATTTTTTCTGTAGAAAATGTATCGATATACCACGGAGAGTATATGGAAAACTAATGGCATTTTTTTGATAATTAGTTTCACTTGCGAATTTTGCGTACGCACGTACATACGTTTCACAGAAACTAGATAACATTTTATGACAGATGAAATGAATTAGCCTTTATGATAACGTCTTACCTTGAAGTTTTATTTTTTTAAATTAATTGTTGTATTTTCATTACTTTGAATCTTTTACTTGACATTTTTTCATATAAAACACCCATAACTTATGCAATGATTTGTTCTTTAGAGAGGGAAACACTTAGGCCAGTATATCAATACCATACATAAATCTGCAGATAATAGTAGGTTGTTTTCACAGCACTCATTCATTCACACCTGAAAAACCGGTTTATACAAAATACCCTCCCCTCGCACTTAACCGGTTTATGTGACTAATAGAAAATATGTGTTCTTTGTGTAATTTCCAGGAAATACGCATTCTTCTGTATGATTTATATGAAACACGTGTTCTTTTGTGTCAATTCTAAGAAAAGCATACTTCTATCCTTTGTTTGGCTGTTATATAGAAACCGGGTTTATTCACGTGTGTGGCATAACGGTTATTCCCACGCTCACAACATATGGCTCTTCCCCCACCTAATAAAGGACTCCCCCACTCCTTATATTTAATACGTACATATGTCGACGCATTTTACAGAGTTGAATCAGTTCAATTGTTGTATCTAAACGAGTCAGTATGTCGCAAGTTCACAGTTATTCAAGAGAAATATAATCCTCCGTGGTCTTTGATTTGTTAAAGTTCCCACAAACTCAAACCATCAACGTCTGGTTTGACACTCAGACGAAATAAACTGTTTCTGATATACCAAAAATAAATGAGATCAACCCAAGTCATTACTACTTAAACAAGTACTTACTAACGCTGCTCTTAAACGCTTGGTTATTGTGTCTGAAAGCTTCACGAAGAGAACCACGCAATGAATGATTCTGCCTACTATTTACGGACTTAATCCTTCATTTTTCAAGACGATTCTAATTGGACTAGAGGTTGAACCACATGGGACATTTCAACCGCTCAATAAAATTATGAACAGTTCAGGCAACATTATCCCCTTCGACTCAGCAACGAGACGGACAATGACACGCAGCAGGACGAGGTTGAAGCCAAAAAGAAAAAGGTATAGACTCCCGAAATAGTTCTTCAAAAGTCTAGTTTCGAAGGACTGAAAAATGTTATTGTATGTGTTGATGAAAGGTTTAGAAGGATTCGACGACTATTAAAACACGTAGAAACATGTAAAGATTTTTTAATTGAAACAATTGTAAATTATTTAAGCGCAGAAAATATTAATTCACCAAATGAGTAATTAATTCGTCAAATAATTAAGTTTAAATCTACATACTTTAGAAGTCAGGTACAAACAAAACTTGAGAAACAATTCGTCGAATTATATTTTGAAATCGTTTTTCTAGAACTGACTACTATCTTAATTTCATACATTGTAGGCGAAGTTGAACTTATATTTTCTACACGTACTTGAATAAATGTATTTTACTGGAAAAATACTAAATAAATGCACAAAGATGTAAAATTGTAATTAAAAACAATGTTTTGATTTACTACCTGCCACTTAGAATAATTTAGGACAATTTTAGGTTTTGATTAGTAATTAAATATTATGCATACCTTTAAGTATTTGTAGCTTTGTTTTTTTTACTCCAACACACTCTTTTTCCAACCTGAATATGAAGTAAGATTAGGATAATTAATTTTCGTTGTAAATATTTCTCGCATTTTTCAGCTCGATCATATACATCCTCTACTCTCAGGTTAATAGGGAGGGGGTGGGGCCCCCTCCCCTTTTCAGCTGAGAAACATTCGTTTATTAAGATCATGTGGAGCGCGTCCGCTTTTCCAAATAAGAATAATCCTTTCAATTGAAAAATCTTCAACCCCTCTCCTTTTCCAACTCGAAATCGTCCACTCTAATAATTATTATGGCTGCCATATTGTAATTAGGATGGCCGCCATTTTGTAATTATTATAGCCTCCATTTTGTAATTTGGTCACCCCCTTCGACTAATCAGGAGAAGCCACATCCCTTCCCTTTGTTTTTAGGACACGCCCCTAGACCAATCAGGAGAGGTCACTCCCCTCTCTCACCCCACTCCTCCCCTTTCGGCCACGCCTCTCGACCAATCACAGCCCGCCCTATGGCTCGGGTTATCTACTGATAACACTAAAAATGATTAAGATCATACGTCCATTAGGCACTCCAGCAAAATGAGGGTTAAATTCATTACCCAGATAATTCTAACAAAAATTGAAAAAATGTAGAGCATTTTAATCATTTGAAAAAAAAAATTTATGTTATAAATTTCGGTCAAAGATTCTTACAGATGGATACAATAATTGCAAACTATGTGAACGAAAAGTTTAATTCGGATGAAAACAATAAAAGTTATATAGTTTTCAAAACTTTGAAAATGTTCAAAAAATAGAAAAACAAAAAATATTTTTCTGATAGATATAAAATTCCATTCAAAGTTTTCACAAATTTTTCAAAATGGGAAACACAATTTGCTTATGAGTTTTAAAAACTAAAAAAAAAATAGTGGAATAATAGGTACCATCCAACAATGGTCCTTTTTGCATATTACCTGTGGCCATGAATACAATGAACGAGGATTTCCACATTTAACGCCGTCTAGACTCTGGTTTAGTCTTTGCAGTTATGAAGTTGGTGCAATTTATAACCCACTAACGAATCTCTTTCAGGGCTATTTTCAGGTAGTTCAATATTAGGACAAGATAATTGAAATATAGGATTTATATATTTATAACTACTACCTTAAACTTGAAGCTTGACCGGCAAAATAAAGGGATAAGATGAGGGTGAATGGGATCTAGGGTGTCTAGCGAATTTTCGCTTTTAGAATTCCGACAAGTTTTCAGATTTCCCAGTTTAAAATAGATTTTTGCTTTCTAGGGTTTCTAATCATGAGTTTAAAAAAAATGTTTCACTAGAAAGGCTTACAATACGAGAATTCTTTTATGAGGATCAGTATATTATTTTAGAAAGGGGATCATTCTAGGATAATTTTTAATGGCAAATGTCTTGAAATGCTCACTGCTTCATTAAAATTCCAAACATGCCAAGACGAACATTTATAGTGCGTACGATATAAAAATACAATGGATCCGTTAGCGATTTTAAATAAAATTGAACTTATTCGTTCGAGAAATCAGCTCAGTTTTGTCAAAATGTTGATTAAATGCATGAAAATTTACCTTTAAAATAAGCCTAGGAAAATGGTTTATTTTTGGACTTTGTCCGCAATATATTTATGATCAAATATTAGTGCAAAATACTTTAACCTATTATTATTAGACATAGAAATGTTATGTATTTCATTCTATTTTAAGCAAAAAAGTAACATGTTATATATTCAAAATTTATAATTTCATTCAACTGAAAGAAATAAAAAAAGTTAATTAAAACTATTAAAATTGTATTGTAATTTGATTTAATACTTGTCTCATTTTGTTATTGTTATTTAATTTGTGAAAAAAATTTGATTAAAAATATTCGCTGTTTTTTTTTTCAAATTTAAAAATAGCTTCATCTTTTAGAATTTTCGTCTAATCGAAAAGTTTAAATAAGACAGTTTCCAAATATATTTGATATCTAGTGATCTACTGACGTGTTAGAGTATAGCAATAGTGACTGTTAAAATTAAGGAAAAAATGTAAATGGAATTAAAATTTTTGTAAAAACAAATAATATTCGGATGATATTCAGTCGTATGTTGATGCTGCGGTGCATTACCAGGCAGTACTGGCCCAGTATATATGCCCAGTACTGGGACTCCGGCAATTTGTTTTGAGCCAGTACTGCGCCAGTGGTGTATTTCAATTTTTAGTGATTTTGAGTGAAAGTGCAACATTGTTTAATAGCCCAAAGAATCGTATAAAAGAGAAGTTTCACCCGTGATGACTATTTAGTCTTTTCTATTTCAATCAAGGGAAGTCCTCTTGTAATTTATTTCACATTTCTCATATATATATATATATATATATATATATATGATTGATTCAGATGTCCCTTCGCTAGACGAAGAATGGTTTTCTACAATGAAATGCAAACCAGGAGAAATTTTTCTCTTTAATATTAGTAAAAAAATTTATTAAATCAAATACTTAATTTGTTTAGTATTAGGAGGCATGTTTTTCAGTTAGAGCTAAAAGTGGTCTAATTCGACAGCTTTTTTACCGTATCATAACAGCTTATGAGTATTATTCATAAAAAATTTCTTTTTGAATTGCAAGACCTTGAAGTTGTAACAAAAAAGTTGGAAAAATTGCAATATTATTTTTTGTAACAAACTTTTTTTATTGCAAAATATATGAAACATGAATGTTAATAATCATGAAGTTTCTATTTAATTTCCTCAAAATATATATTTATTTAACTTTTATTCTGATTTGCCTACAAATAAGATGTTTTCAAAATTTCCCAACTGTTTTATTACAACTTCTAGTTCTTGTAATTCAAAAAGACATTTTTACAATTTATACTCGTAAGCTTTTCTGATGCTATGAAAAAATAGCTTCAAAACTAACTTAATAAAATTGAAAAATGTTGATTATTTAGGAAGTTATTGAAAATTTAATAAAACATTAGTATTTACACTATTTTGGCAATATCTACTTAAAAACTAGATGATGTGGCTTCACCCTAGGCTTATTTTATACAGAATTTCGAAAATAATTATCCTTTAAAGAGAAATTTTTTTAGTTCTGGTATAATTAAAATTAAGAGAAGTTATTCAGTCATAAAAAAGAGGTTAATTGCTTTAAGATAATATGTAAAGAGATCATTTTATTTACATTTTTATCACTGTCCCTAGAGAACAACATCTAGAAATGACTTACTAATTATCCAAAATTCTGCTGAAATCAATCCTCAAAATCAGCCCAGTACCTTAAAAAAATGTACTAGTTTTTGAACTTAGTGTTATTATTTTTTCTTAAATATACATTTTTCGCTTTAAAAAATCTTATGAAATTTAAATGTTGCCTTCAACTTGGGTTAATCAGGCTTGGAATTTTATCAGTCCTCCTTCTATTATTAGCAAACCATTTTAGTTTAATTAGAGCGCCTTTGAAATCTGCTGGAAAAAGTCCTGATAGTAAACTTTTCTATACACTCCGATATACTTATATATTTTTCTTTGTTCCTTTACAGATTAGCAGGGATTATCATCCATACTCCAAATCATTTTTTAGCTTTATGCCGAAGGAAATCTGGAAAGTAAGAGCTTTAAAACGATCTAAATAAAGGAGAGAACACTTGTAACAGAAGAGAACTTGTTACTCCAACAGCATCCATGTACATCGAATTGAAAAATTACGAAGATTAATATAATATGAGGAAATAAAGTTCTACAGGATGAACAAAAACCTTTTTGGCGATAGCACTATTGAATATGTGCAATATGTGTATTTTTCTATGTTGTAATCTATAAACACGGTAACATTTATAGGAATTATTTGATTGAAATCTCATTTGGCACACTTTATAAGGATATGAAAAGAAAGAACCAGTTATTGAAAAGTTATTATTTTCTTGATTTAATTTTTCAAGTAAAGGATGTTAAGAGTGATATTTTTTGCCACAATTTGAAATTGTTTAAACAATTAATGTCACTTGCTCCTTTTCACAGGAAAGTTTGAGAAAATTATATTTATTTCGAAACTTACAATATTTAGCTTATTAACGTGTACTTTTTATCAATAAAAAGGATCTTAAAAAATTACTATCAATAACATATCTAAAAAAATTGTTTAAAAAATGTATCATCGTTGAAAACTTTGGGGTATATAATTTCAGAAATAGGATAATAGTGAATAATACTCTAAATAGTGTAAGAGATACAAAGGAACTATAATGCGAACTTTTCTACATTATGTTTAACTCTATTATATTAAATGTATATTATATTTATTTATGTACCTCGTTCTGGGGTTGCTTATTCAGATATTGCAAAATAAAGTACAAATCATATTTTTAATGATTAGTTTAATATTTATTTCTTATTTTTCACTCAATTTTATTCTTAGTCGCCCTGAAAAATGTATATCATTTCAATAAACTTATATTATTAACATTTATAATATTTGCATAATTATTAGAACAAAAGTCTGATTTTTATCATTAAAAAAATACATATTCTATTCAAATAAAAATTACTATATAACATTTTATTGCAACTTGTGTCGTTTTTCCCTAAATTTAATTTGTTGTTGCCAAGATATTAAGAAGCACAGATTCGTCCCATGCAATTGGTATTATTGCTAGGCCCTCGAAATGCAGGCATCTTGCTAGGTGACGTCACGACTAGAGGCTTACAGCAATGTTACAACAGACAGCGGGACTTACGGCGCGTACTTACAGCTGTTACGGTGGTTATGTTTCAGGTAAAATGTTAGGAAAGAGTGATAAAAAAAAGTTGGATTTAACATATCATTTATAATTATTCATGTTTAATCATGGGTTTCCAAAATAATCCAAACGATTTCCAAGCGATTGGCAAAGAAAAAACCTAAAAATTTATAATTTGCAGTGCAGCTACTTTTTTTGAAAAGGCGATAACTGTTTGGATTTTATCGTCAAAACGATAAAAATTGAGTTCCAAACGTTTTCAAACGATTTCCAAACGATTCAACAAAAAAATTTTTGGAAAACATTAAAAGTGCAGTGCAAGTGTGAAGTCGACAGTGGATCCTCAATAAATTTGATAAAAGATGAAATGGTTCATCCAAAATATCCAACAGAAATATGCAAAAAACAATTTTTTATGGGAGATGACAAGCATGAAGTTCAAAAGCAAGCAAAATTTAAATTCCAGAATAAGGAACATAAATTCTACATCGACCCTAATGAGTTTCCTTTACCTGAGGATGGAATTCTTGAAATGCCTTTCCTACATTCTTACGACTAGAACTTGACAAAGACAACGTTGAAATAAGATAAAAAAGTTCATCCCCTTCATAGCGATGGAATTTATATCCCCAGACACACCGTAAGGCTTGTTACGCTGGACTGCAATAGGAAAAATGGGCATGCAGTAATTGAAGATAGCGCTTACATTCCTGACTCAATTTTTGCAAATCGATATCACGAAATTAAAACCCCGATTTCAAAGGAAAAAGAAGAACTTTTAATAATAAATACATCAGACATCAAAATTAAGTAAGTAACAACGAAACAACCCAAAGAACGAATTCAATACATCACACAAGATGAATTGATAAAAGGTGAAAATTATTGTCACAAAATATAAGACTTCAACACATAGAAGACGAGTACAGAACAGGTATGGAAAAAATCATTTATGCGTATCATGACCACACAAGATTATTCTGAAAGACAATAAAATAATAAACATTAAAGCCTACAAGCCTTTAGAATGTCAAAAAGCTGAAATTTCAAATCAAGTTAATGAAATGCTTATAAAAAATTAATTCGAAATTCAGATTCACCCTACAATTCACCGATATGGGTTGTACCAAAGAAAATGGATGCGTTAGGTAAAAATAAATGGCGCATTGTCATTGATTTTAGAAAATTAAATGAAGAGACGGATCAAGACGCATACAACTTACCCTTAATTGATGACATCATCGATCACTTAGGGAAAGAATTTTTTTTTCTGCTTTTGATTTGAGTTCTAGCTTTCATCAAATTCCAATGAAAAATGAGTAAAAAAAATTGACTGCGTTCTCGACACCATAAGGGCATTTTGAATACGATCGTATGCCACTCGGATTAAAAAATTCTCCCGCCACATTCCAGAGAATGATGGACACCGCATTAAAAGGCTTAATAGGAAAAATTTGTTTTGTGTATTTAGATGATATTGCTGTGTTCGGCTCAACAATCCAAGAACATAACAAAAACATGATAATACTTTTCGTCTTACTGGATTAAAATTACAACCAGATAAATGCGAGTTTTTAAGACCTGAACTAGAATATTTAGGACACACAATCACAAAAGACGGAGTGAAACCTAATCCAAAAAAATTAGATGCGGTTGCAAACTTTAAAACACCAAAAAACCAACGGAAGTTAGATCGTTCCTCGGACTTGCTGGTAACTATAGAAAATTTATCAAAAAATTTTCAACAATCGCTAAACCATTAATAGAATTGACCAAAAAGGACAAAATTTCGATTGGACATCAAGCTGCCAAGAAGTATTTAAAATAATTTAAATAAATTAAAAATAAAAACTGACCATCAAGCACTAAAATGATTAATAAACGTAACAGACCCAGCATCAGGACTTCTACATTGGAGACAATATTTGATTATACGAAGGATAAAGAAAACACAGGGGCTGATGCACTATAAAAAATGGAATTATCAAAAAAAGAACAAAGCGGAACAGGCAATTCCGATTTAATAAATAAATACCATAAATGGCTCTTAAATCGTTCAGAACCTCGAACCAAATGGAAACTAAATGCCGAGGGAAAACTTTGAATCAAAGTGATCAATAATTCAAACAGAAAAAAGAGCAACTCAATACAATTGCCAAACTATGATGAAAAAACGTGGTTAACAATATTACACGAAGCAGTTCAGAAAAGAAAAAAGAAAATTAACAATGGTAAGACTCCATTTTTTGGATCCGACTATCAAAGAAAGTCACGAAAGTGTTGAATCACAACATTTTGGTGAAAACAAATCCATCGAGCGAGGAAGACAAAAAGGTATGTGGAAAAATATGGAACACGACATTTGTGACTATGTAAAAAAATGCAAAAATTTGCCAAACTCAAAAGTTAACACGCATTAGGCGAAAACTTAAAGCAGTCATTCCTGACACACCCGTTGAACCAAATGACAAAATTTGCATGGACATTCTTGGTCCATTGCTGTTGACCCAAAAAGTAAACGAATATACCAGGTGTATACATATGAAACCGGTATTGCCATCTAGCCGCCAGTAGGCACACTTGTAGGCACTGTCGGAACTTACCATTTGTGCTAATTGGCGTATTG
>NC_046663.1:131236336-131239665 GCF_010883055.1 Belonocnema kinseyi
AGGGTGCATACTTTGAATAAAATATTTGTTATCATTCTCTTGAAATAAATGTGTTTTTTTCTTGAAAAAATACCGGTTTCATATGTATACACCTGGTATTTCAACGATTCAGGATATGTTAACAAATAACCTACTTTTGATTCCGATGAAAAACGTACAGGCAGAATTGAAACATATTTTAACTGATCAAGGAAGTAATTTCGTTTGCGAACTGATTCAAACTTTTGAAAATCTTTTCAAAATTAAAGACATTCAAACAACAGCTTTCCATCCACAAAGCAATGGATCACTGGAAAGTACACACTTTGCTGTAAGAAATTTAATAAAAACCGATATTGAAGAAAATCAAACTGACTGGGATGAAAACCTCAAAATTATTTCAATGGCGTACAATACCGCAGTTCGCGAAGAAACTGGCTTTTCGCCATTCGAAATTGCCTTTGGCCGGAAGGCTAATTTATCCTCAATGTTAGCAACAACTCCATAATTAAAGTACGAAGAACTGGTTTTTCTGTGGAAAACACGACATGAAAAATATTTACGCCAAGCAAAAGAAAAAATTGAAAAATCAAAGCAAAAATACAAAGAAAAACAAGATATTAGAATTGTTATCCCACAACATATTTTTGAACCGGGCGATCTTGTTTTAATTCAAAATGATTCAAAACAAAATAAATTAGGCAAAGAATGGAAAGGTCCTTTTCCAGTGATTGAAAAAAAAAAACGATTATTTTGTTCTAGTAAAAGGAGGACGTTACCTTACCCATGCAAACGATCTAAAAGCATTTTATTCTGAACTGCCTGCAGAGCGAAAATGAAGATCCGAAATAGCAATAGCAACTATTAATAAAAGGTTGCTACATTCAATTAAAATCCCCCTTCTAGAATCCGATACTTTCTCACTTTTCCATCTAATCCCTATTCCCAAGAAAATAGGAAATGTCTTTCTTGCTGTAATTCCTGAACACGAATTTTTAATTGTTAATTAACAAAAAACCTTGTATGTATTAACTGACAGAGAAACTATGAACTGCTGTAAAAATCTCGATATTCATAAAACATTTAAACGCAATCAACAATCATATCTAATATCACAAACCACGAATCTGTGACAATCAAGTTATAAGATACAGCGTTAAAAGTCTTGATTAAATTGAAAATTAATTAAATAAAATTAAACGAGAGCGACAAATTTGTCCTTTGTCCGAAAAAGTAACCGAAATTTTATCGTGCATCGGATTAATAAATATTAATAGGTTTAGTCGTACCTTTGTCAAACACCATCGACATTAGAAATATGTGATGCAAGCGGACGTTAAGTAGTACCCCAAAATGTCAAAACACGTTTTCCAGGGGTTAAACGAATCCAAAACGGGGGATGTAACTCTGTGTCAATGCAAACACTACCAAATTAGCCTTAATGTAGAATGTGCATCGCTTGCACCTCACATCCCCTACTTGGTGGCTAATGGCACTTCGAATCGGTTCATCGATGCCTGAGTGGACATTATTGCTTGAATCGTTATATTGGAAAGTCTGTTCTACGGCCATACTTCCAAAGTTACAATAAACAAGTTTTAATCACAAGTGTATATTTATACTTCTATTTCCCCGTCACAACTTTATTGTACAATTATTTACAATTAATTTACAATTAAAATAAAATTGTAAAAGCTAAATTTTCAAATAAGTATTTTAAAACATTAAGGATTATGTAAAAATGTCATACACAAGAAAATAAGCATTATCAGTTTGTTTTTAAATTTATATAAATATAATTGTGATTCTTTAGAAAATTAAAAAAAGAGATTTTTAAATATACTAGGCAGTCTGATAAGTCACTGAAAAATGAAACACAGAGACGTTTTTTGCCCAAAGTCGGTTTTATTTTTCAACATACTCTCCTTTTAGGTCGATACAGCCAGTTCAACGATTTTCTAACTTTTTGATACCGTCCAAAAAGTACTCGATCGGAAGGTCTCCAAAATACGCCTCAGTTTTAGCTATGAGCTCCTCATTTGAGTAAAAACGCTTACCGGTGAGCCATTTCTTCA
The DNA here is from genome assembly GCF_010883055.1 of Belonocnema kinseyi. Classification (NCBI taxonomy): domain Eukaryota; kingdom Metazoa; phylum Arthropoda; class Insecta; order Hymenoptera; family Cynipidae; genus Belonocnema; species Belonocnema kinseyi. The sequence goes on from NC_046663.1 coordinate 131,238,391, forward strand.
GGTTAGGGAACAAGTAAAAGTCGCTGAAGGCCAGATCTGGTGGATACGGTGGCTGAGGAACCAATTCGAAGCTGTGCAACTAAGCATGAATGAACAGACGTATTGTCGTGATGATAAAGCGGTTTTTTCTTCTTCAAATGCGGTTGCTTTTCGGCGATTTCGATTTTCTATCGGTCCAATAATGATGAATAGTATGCTCCGGTTATGCTTTTACCTTTTTCAAGATAGTCCACGAATATTATGCCATGTGCATCCCAAAATACGGAGGCCATAACCTTTCCGACCCATTGTTTCGTTTTTGGTCCACTGTGAGCAAACGCGGCACCCATCGCGCGCAGAGCTTCTTCATGCCCAAAACTGAGTGCACGATATTGCCCACACGTTCCAATGATATGCCTACAGCATTAGCTACCTCTCTCAGTTTCACTTTGGGACCATTCAAGATCATATCATGGATTTTTCGACATTTTCTGGTGTAGTGACCTCTTTTGGTCGTCCAGATCGTTCAGCATCAACTGTGCTCGTACGGCCACAACGAAACTCGGTAAACCACTTATGAATCGTTCCAATCGACGGTGCAGAGTCCGGGTAATACTGATCCAGCTTGGCCTTGGTCTCGGATATCGTTTTCTTGCTTCTCAGTGCTGTAACTTGTAAATGCGTAAACATAAATGGCTAAAGTTTTGACAGGCGTCATTTGAAGGATCAAGCTCGACGAAAATGGTCCACGTTAGTGAATACTAATGCCATCTCTTAGAATTTTCAGGTACTTATCAGACTGCCTAGTAGCAGATTATCAGAAAAGATTCTAAGATATTTAAAAAGAAATTTTATTTCACATGATTTTAAAAAGTATTAGGGAAGATTAGAGTCTTTTTAAAAGATGTTTAGGAATTCTCAAGAAGTGTGGAAGAAATCAAGAAACATTTGATAAATATTCGGAAATTTGTGAATATTTCTTATCTATTTAAAATGTATTAAATTCTTTAAAATATAGTTAAACTGTCTTGAATTTTCATCCAAATTTTGAAAAATCATTAAAAATGTAAAAAATGGCCTATAATCTTCTAACTATTCCCAAGTATTTCAAGAAAACTGGTTTATTATTTTAAAAACTTTCGAGATAATTTAAACACATAAAGTTAATTCTGCGTTTCTAAAACTCTTTTAAAGTTCATGTTAAATTTACTGGGATCTTTTTAAATAATATCTTAAAATTAATTCTTGTAAATAAAAAATTATTTGTAATTTATTTTAATATATTTTATATTATTT
>NC_046663.1:131239765-131241122 GCF_010883055.1 Belonocnema kinseyi
CAAACCGAAGGGCCTATGACAAAGCCATCTAACGCGTCCTCGGGTTGCGGATAGAGGGTCCCTGTACCAAGGGTTTCTGCTGAATATGGTTACAAAAACAAATACGCAGTCGCGGGCAATTGTCCAGGGGTGGTCCCGAAGGAATTAACCCCCAAGCGGAGGTGTGAAAACCGTGCCGAAAGCTGAATGGCACCTGGGTGAGGTGTCTAGATCGGTGACTCTGGGATACCGGGCGACTTCTCAGAGTACGCAGCCTTATCCTTGCATGCGGGGCTCTACAAGGATGGACGAACCCCTTTCCCTAGCTTCTCGAGGGAACAACAATGACAACACCAAACATAGTTGTAGTAAGTGCGGTTTAAAACAACAGAACGCGCAGGGCTCCCGACAATAGGTCGGCCAACAATGCCGACCAATCTAGAGCTTGGGGAGCCAATGAAAATGCATTCAATGCGATGGATCGGCGGGATCTCGCGACCTTTGGGTGGACGGAGTAACTGAATCACGACTTGCTAGAGTGCTGGGATGTGAGTGTGGCCCGTGAACGGGGTTACATGGCACGGCTGCATGCTCTGTGGTGCGAGAAACACCCGTAGCTATCGCACTTTTCGCAGCAACGTCTGCGAAACCATGCTGAACTACTCCGTAAAAGGGGCTATGTAAGCGGAACGCCTACTCTACTACAGCTAGAATAAGCCAGCAACAAAGAAAGAGAGGCGAAACTAAGACCAACCGCGGGCAGACATCCAATAGATGATGAGCGATGCTTTACGAACCGGAGAAACATCAACACCAAGGTTTCTCTCAAGCCTAAAGATCTGGCTGAAATGGATGACCGGCTTCGTGGACATTTTTCCGGGGAATCCGACCTCTGGGCTATTAATTATTGTGTGTATAATGCAGCGAGAGCTTTGGCCGATGCGAACCGTAAAACAAAACCAACGGCTGATCATAAGACCAAAAGAAAGAGAGGTATCCAGACCTTATAAGGGAGTTGCAACGATTGTATCCGGAATATTCTTTTAAATTGATCGTCCTTATCATCGGCGCTCTTGGAGGTGCCAAGCTTTCACTTGCTAATGGCCTAAGAAGCATCCCTGCGTGTCAACAATATGCTAGAACACTTGCGGGAAAAATGCAGAAGGCGGTTCTCCTTGGGTCGCTCCGTGTTCTCAGGGTGCACGAGGCTTTAGCTGGATCGTCGTATTGATTCCTTTACAGACTGTCGCCACCTATCTCACGGTCGTGAGACGTGGTTGTGGCTGAAATTTTACCGCGATTTCGCTGGAAGCGGGTGCAATTTTCCAGATTAGCACACACTCCCGGCGAAATCCTGCGGTTGTCCTTATGACAAATT
>NC_046663.1:131241222-131243145 GCF_010883055.1 Belonocnema kinseyi
CACTTTTTTGAAATGCTCAAAAGTAACAATTATTTATTCATTAGAATCTGGATGTTTTATAATGAAGTTCATAATTGTTCATACTTTGACTGTGTAATATGCCTACCATGAGCATGTAAAGTCGAGTTCGTTAACTTACGTAATCGTGGATATTTTCCCAAAGGCTTCCAGTCAATCAAATTCGAGTGAGAGTCAGCTATAATATTTTTCAAATTCTGTTAAATAAATTATGTTTGCCAAATTCATTATATGCATAAACAATGTTTTTATTATTATCAAAATAACAATAATTCGTATAAGCTGTAGTATTGTGAAGGAAAACATTTCTATACAGCACAGTAAAATCGTTAGATACGAATTTCCTTATCTATTTCGCTTTTCATTTCAAAGCTCGCTTTCATTCATTTATTGAAAAGCTAACATATTCAAAACTAGGACAAGATGAGTAAATTTTCACTTTTAATTGGTGATTTCGCACGGGCTCGATGTAATGCAACTTTTGTGTCCTCTTTACTGTTACGCAATTTTCAAATCGAACTTTTAAAAATTCAGCAGCTGCTTCATAATCTCGTTCATTTTTGTAAATCACCGAGATATTAGAAAAACACCCGTCATTCTTTGCTCATTCATACAATTCCAATGCCGAACTTATTTGACTATCTGCACTCATTTGTAGACTTGCTGTTCCTGCTTTTCTTTTCAGAGCCCCACCTGCTCCGTCACAAGAGCCTTTTCCATGTGCGGTGGCTTGAAAATGCCACTTTGCAGAACGACCGAAATCTTGCTCATGGTGATAAATAGTTGAAAAATGTTTCGCGTTTTTGAATTGCTGGGGCGCTCCGTCCGAAAAATAAATGCATTCACTCAGATTTGGATAGAAGCTCGAAAGAAACTTGTTAAATTCTTGTAAAAATAAGTAAATTGCGACAGAGTCGTATTTTTTACAGTCCGAAATAAAAACCAAAGTCTTTTGCTGAATTGAACCATCATTTTTGAAATAAAAAGCTATTGGGAAAATTATTGCCTGGTCGTTATTCCAATAAACACCAGGGACAGCATTTTGGATAACAAACGCATAATTTTCTGCAAAATCACAAATTACAAGACATTGCTCATCTTGCAAATTTTTTTTTACATTTTTGTAACAAGTTGCCTGTTCTTTCGCGATAAAAGAATGAATAAGGAATGCTTTACCGGATTCGCAAAAGTTTGGAATGAATTCTTCGGTTTAAACTGTTAAAAATTGTTTAGTTGTTCTAGGTTGTGAAAGCCACTGTTTGTAACTTATCTGCGGAACGTTACTTTTATCAAAAACCGTCGACAAAATATTGGGCAAAATTTGGAATGTGGGGCATTCTTGACATTATCAAAAAAAACATTTCTCTGTCGGATTTGGGCAAAGTGAAAGCAACAAAATACCTTGATAGTTGTTTACAGGATGGTTTTCTTTTTTCATCAAATTCACGATGTGACTTCCTGTGAAAGATGGAATTATTATGCTACTATCTTTGCAATATTACTGTGAAGTATAACTAAATATTTAATTGTGTCTTCGAATTTTTGATGTTTTTAAAAGGTAAAAAACCAGGCGAAAATAATGATAAACTTAATTATCAAATTTAAGAATTGGAGTTTACTGATTTGTTTTACGATAATTTAACTTAACTCAATAATTGCGGTAAATAATATTGAATTTTACCAAATAGCTTTTTCTACGCTGTTTACCTGATGCCATTAGCTTCATAATTTCATGGATGGGACAAACGCAAACAATATGTGTTCCGCCTGAACCAGCCAAAATACAATGCTCAATTATGAACAATTATGAACTTCATTATAAAACATCCAGATTCTAATAAATAAATAATTGTTACTTTTGAGCATTTCAAAAAAGTGATCTTCATTAGATTCTGAAAGTTCAAA
>NC_046663.1:131243245-131244422 GCF_010883055.1 Belonocnema kinseyi
AAAATAAGGTGACTTTAGGGTTTTCTCAAAAAAGATTCATTTATTCCTCAATATTTATGTTGTCCCCTTGAAAGTAATTCCCCTCAGATATAATACACTTGTGCCAATGCTTTTTCCAATCATCAAAGCACTTCTGATACTCATTTTGTGGTATAGCCTTGAGTTCTTTCAGCGATGCAGTTTTTATCTCCTCAATCGTTGAAAATCGATGTCCTTTCATGGGTCTCTTCATTTTTGGGAAAAGAAAAAAGTCACTGGGGACCAAATCCGGTGAATATGGATGCTGAGGCATGACTGTGGTGCAGTTTTTGGTCATAAAATCTTTCACAAGCAATGATGAATGAGCAGGTGCATTATCGTGATGCAAACGCCGCGAATTGTTTTTCTAAAGTTCCGGACGTTTTTTGCGTATTGCCTCTAGCAGACGGAAAATAACTTGAAGGTAATACTCCTTATTGACCGTACGACCTTGTGGTAAGAATTCCTGATGCACTACGTCACGGTAATCAAAGAAGACAGTGAGCAAAACCTTCACATTTGACAGAACTTGACGTGCTTTTTTCGGTCTTGGAGACTCATGATGCTTCCACTGAGACGATTGGGCTTTAGTTTCGACGTCATAACCATATACTTACGATTCATCCCAAGTTATAACCCTTTTGAGAAAATCAGGATCATTATTGACTTCATTCAACATCTCCTGAGCGATGGTCATGCGATGGATCTTTTCATCAAAATTAAGCACTTTTGGAATAAATTTCGCTGACACACGTCTCATGCCCAAAACGTCCGAAAAGATAGCATGGCATGAGCCAACCGATATGCCAACATCATCAGCAACTTCTCTGATGGTAATTCGGCGATTTTTCAACGCCATTTCTTCCACGGCTTGAACGTTTTCATATGTTGTTGACGTGCTGGGACGTCCAGGGCGAGGTTCATCTTCGACATCCTCTCGGCCTTCTTGGAACAGCTTGCACCACATACACATATTTTTCTTACACAGAGTAGACTCACCGTATGCAACTGTCAACATTACAAGAGTTTTAGAGCACTGGATTCCATTTTCCACACAAAATTTAATGCAAACTCTTTGCTCCATTTTTTTTCGAAAGAAGAAAATCGCCGAGCACACCAAACCCTTCTAACCTTTTACGCATCTGCCAGAAAAACACCA
>NC_046663.1:131244522-131260766 GCF_010883055.1 Belonocnema kinseyi
TAGTAATTTATTTTACCTAAAAAATTTTTGTTCATTTTCGTGAAACCTTACAATATCTAAAACAAGCTTTACAAGTTTTAATCATTTTCGAATCGTTTCAAAATTTCTGAATATCTCTTAAACTTACTCAAACATGAAAGTAAATTTTTTAAACCAATATATATACTTAAAAAAGTTGTGTAGCAGGATTGCACGAGATGGCTTGATAAGAATCATGTTCCTTAATTTTTCTAAAATTATGTAATAGGGAAAAATTTTTTATTTTTGCTTCAAAATCTTGTAAATACTTTAATCAAACTTTAGGAAATAATAAAAAATGTTTATCAATCTTTTTTCATTTTCTCTTAGAATTTATTACAAAAAAATCATAAAAAATTTCCTCATGAACTTTCATTCTCTTGACACCATGCAAAATTCCATTTAGTTAAAAATTCCTAATAGCCAGTTAGCCACAGAAAACCATTCGTGAAGTCGGGGGGAGGCTCGGGTTCGTGCTCGTGCATTTTCGGCTCTGCCCGAGGCAGACCTACGTTATATGTAGCAGAGCCGACTCACCCACACGCTACGTTTGAATGGTCGCTCCCAGATGGGAGAGTGGTGGGGGCCGAAAAATCCCACGTTCTGGAGACACTGCTTGTTTGATTCAGAATAACGTACAGCTCACAAATCTTCACCGATTTTAATACAAAGAAATAGAAAAAAAGATAATAAGATTTCAAAGAGTGGTATCCAGCCTGATTTTTTAATTAGGTTTTCAATTTTTTTATAAATAAACAAATATGACGAAAAAATTGCCTTTTTTCTAATTGATGTTACCGGTGCTTGTCAATACTACGATAATGGTTGAAATCGCTTAAGGTGCATAAAATAGCATTAGTTAAAGATATTCCAATATGAGACAATATACAAAAAAGAATTTTTATAAACAAATTATATGCTGAAAAATTTTTTCTACGATTTTCAATAAATACACGTTTTTTCAAGTGATGTTGCAAGAAATTGGAATGGAAACAATATTATGCAAAAAAATTCTCTTCTGTTTATAATTGTTTATATTTTGACAAATTTAGTGTACAAATGCAGTAATCAGATATTTTTCGACAGAATTATTCGTTTTTTCTATATCAATTTTTTTTAATTCGGAAATTGATGATAATTTTAGCAAAATTCATAATTTCTTGATTATACTTATGATATTTTAAACAAATTTAATAAAAAATGCATTATTTGGGCTTTTGTCGACAGAAAAATTCGGTTTTTTTCGATTTCAGTCTGTCTAGTTGGGAAGTTCATTATTATTTCAACGAGATTCATAATTGGTTGATAAATTTTATATTTTTTAAAAAACAAATTGAATAAACAAATGCATTATTCAAGCATCTGTTGATGGATAATGTATTTTTTCCGATGTCCTAATTAAAACTGTTAAACAGGAAAAAAACTAATTTTTTTATATACAAATGCCTGATTCATGCATTTGTTCATCAAATCTGTTTGAAGAAATAATAAATTTTATCAACTTATTATGAATGTTGCTGAAATTCCCATGAAGTTCCCCATCTGAAAAGACTGTCATTGAAAGAACCGAATTTTTCTACCGAAAAATTCCCGAATAATGCATTTGTTTATTAAATTTGTTTAAAAGATCATAAGATTAATAAACAAATTATGAATTTTGCTGCAAATATCATAAAGTTCTGATTTTTTTTTTAAATGTACATCGAAAAAAACGAATTTTTCTATCGAAAAATGCTTGATTACTGCATTTGTTCATTACAAGTTCTTGCTATATAACTAGAAAAAACGTATGATTATAGAAAATCATAAAAAACGTTTTTTGAATAAATAATTTTTTCATAAAAAATTTTGTTGTTTGATAATATATAATATTGGAAAATCTTTAGATAATATTAGTTTATGAAACTTAGGCGGTTTCAACACTTTTCCTGTTATTGACGAGCACCGGGAAAGCAAATATGTAGACAAAATAGCCATTTTTTCTTCATATTTTTTTGCTTATTTATAAAAAATGGAAAACCTAATTGAAAAATCAGGCTCGGCAACTCTCTTAGAAATCTTAACAGCTCTTTTTCAAATTTTGTTTGATCAAATCGCACAATATTTGTGGGCTGTACGTTATTTTGAACCAAAATGTCATTTTCTTCCCACTGTGGGCCGGCAATGGGAAAATGAGATCATGTGCACTCCCATCTAACACAGAGCTCCTGAAGGTTGATTGAATTTCTCAGCATAGAACACTAACCAGCTATGACTCTTGGTTGAAACTAGCCGCCTTCCATCACCACCTCTAAACCCTCGTTAATCGAACTTTTCTGGGTCACTGAGATAGGGATTTAATTTAGAAGTTGAAAAAAGGCAAGACTGATGTTTCGACCGTATGTGCTACGTTTAAGTTGTAAAAATAAAATTGAAAATAAGTAAATTCAGTTTTTGTAAAACCGGCAGAAGTTGCAGCAAAATATTTAATAACAAACTTTTTTAAAGAATGCGCTGTTTTTTAAAATAGACAATGAAACTACGTCTGTTTTAATATCAATGCATGTTATGAATTGTAATAATATACATTTAGGGAAATCATATAGACGTTGAGATAAAAATTCAAGTGCGAAGCACAAGATACGTGGTAAGAATGTATTCTTTAAAGCCGAAGGAGCTTTGACAAAAAATAAGTCACTATCACCTAATTACTGTTGTCAATGTTTTGAATTTCAGTTTAGAAAAATCTGTGCACAAGTATAAGGAATATACAAAGACCGAGCGCAGAGTTCTAGAAGGTTCTAAATTATAGTAAAAATGTTTGACTTCTGAATTAAATTAGTAAGCTAGAAAGCAATATACCTTTCTAGATTTCTATAAACTATATTAATTTTTGTATTTTTTAATTTCAATTTTACTAAATGTTGATTTAAGAGTTTCAGAAAGTAGGTGTTCATGTTTTCACTGTACTATTTTGTCAATGTTCGATTCACAGTTTCCTTGCATTAGATTTTAATACTGCTAAACTTATTTTTTCGTCTATGATGCTTTATTTTAATTTTTCAAGTAAGTAAATTAAATCTTTTGAACAGATTACTCCTTTATGTGAAAGAAGTTTTCAAAGTTTCTTAGTCAACTCTCATATTTATGCAGATGATTTATTTTATAAAATCTATCAAGAGCTTTTAAATTATATGTTCTTCATCTCATATAGTTTATTTGGCATCCTAGATATATCAATGTAAAATTCTAAATGTGATACATTGATCCACTGTATTTAAGAGGGCCTCTAAAGAATTTGTTGGTATTTTTCGAGTCAGATGAGTGAAAAATACTTATCGAATGTATAAACAATGAATTTGTGAACTTCCTGTTGGCAACTATCAAAGGAGAACCTTTAAGGAGTTTATTATTAATAAATTTAAAGAAATTATGTAGGACGGGCGAGATATAGTTGTAAAATGTCTGAGCAATCCACTTGTTTATAGAAATAAATCCTTCTAATCGTATGTTCACCAACACCAGCATCTTCTCATTTATATCAATGTATAGATCTAATTTCATCTCTGACGCATATGGTGTCGATGCGCAACAAAGACAGGCATTGAGGTGGTAACAAATCTTGAAAATTTTCAGTGTAAGTTGACATGACCAACACATGGTGTAAAATGGGTCTTTATGAGTAACATTTTTTGAGTAATCAATATGATTTATCGTATTGCCGAGAAGCTTCGAATACGCTGACCTTCATTTGATATTGTGACGTCAAATGACAGGTGACGTCCTATTCCATATTTTTGTATGAAGAAAATTTTCATTCCCGGACTCAAAGATTGATTTTTAATATCGATAGTGAGAACCGGATACAACACTGTGATTCGAAGGTCAACACAAGAAATAAAACCAATCTCACAGCCTTCTGTGCTCTAGCCACACGTTTGCTAATCCTACGGGAAAAAGTGGTTCAAAACGCTCCCTACCCTACTACTAACTTACATTTCTAATGAGCTGTTCCGCTCTATATATCTCTGATGCCTGTTTTTCTTCCTATGTGTACCTTACTTAATACTGTACTTGATAGTTGACATTTTAATATACATAATTGTAAAATATACGAAACGTTAGATCAAGACTACTGAAAAGTAGGGTAAAACGCAGTCGAGGGCTCGGTAGAAAATGTACGTCGGTTTACTGGGAAGTTATGAAGGAAACACTGACGTTCGAGAAACTATAACTGACAGTTTAGTAAACCGTCAACTTCTGTGAATGAAACTAAAATTTTATACACAATCAGCAGCACATACTTAATACACGTTAGTCAGTCACAGCCTAGCAGAATACAATTTCGTCGCAAAAACACTCACGGCACCTATAACTACTTATGCACACATAACATATATGCAGATGCATGCTTTAGGCTGCGATGTAAAATTTGGAACTTTCTTATATACTAACTAGAGAGATTGATTGAGCACTTGTGAGAAACGGAACTCAGGGGCGAATGAATAATTGTATAGTGTCCTGACTAAAAATTACTTATTTAATTCACATTTAAAAAAAACATTCATAACAAAATTATTTTATAAGATATACATGTTTTACTACATGTATTTTATAATTGCCACTTTAACTCCCAGTTATTTATCATTTTTTTTAAAGAACAGCATTGTTGTTAAAACTAATGGAAACATTATCCCGAAGGGGGGAGAGGAGGGACAGAAGTTCCTGAAGAATGTATCACGTATTTTGTGAATGGCCCCTTTTATTTTTAGTTTGACAATTAAATCTACCAATAAAGAGTGTCGCGCCAAAAGCATTTAAGTCCATCGGGAAATATTTACAGGGAAACGAAAAAAAAGATGTATCTGTAAAAAAATCATGAACTTGTAGCTAGTTCTCGGATACAGGATAAAAAAATGAAACATTAAGTCCTTATTTCTATGAAAAATGTATGGATATATTTGGACCTTTTCTACGATCAGTTCGAATTTTCTACAAATATTTTCTGAAGATTTCAGACTTAAATATAAAAAGGAAAACATTTTATTTATGCAACTTAATTTATATTTATTTATAAATTCGCAAAACTCTGACGATTCATAACCTCGAAACTGCTGACTTTGCAGTTTCTGAACATAAACCAAGAACGTGTAAATACGCGCAATCATCAAAGCTAAACAATATAGATATTATAAAACTTCTAGCTACTCATCCTACGAACTCGGACAAAACATACGCGTGCACATACGCACCGCGTGTGTGGGAGAGACTGTGTGCGGGCCACGTGAAAGCGAAGCTAATTCCTAGTTCCCAGATTTGTCTGGTAAATTCGTGAGTGCTTTGTGAAACTTGTCCCCATCACTCATAATATTTTTGTATTTATTTACGGAAAGAAAGAGCTGAACGGTTTTAGAATTGTCATATCCAGTTCGTCAATTCTTTCTCAAAATTCGCAGATTATTTACGAAAATATATCAATATCCGACGAATTTTTATCATATCCGAGACCTAGCTACTAGTTCGTGACTTTTTTACGCATACATTTTTTTCGTGTACAAAAAAACCTCCCCATAAATCACCAAAACGTTTATTAGAATTTTAGAGACTTTTTAAGCCAATAAAACGCGTTTTCAGAAAAAGGAAACTTACATTGTTCTACAATTGTACATTGTTATTTGCGCATTTGTATTTTCGCATCGGCTTTAGACAAAATACAAACTTCGTCTTCAATTTTAATTTTTAAAAAACTCATTCCATTTCTTCAAAGTTTCTTTAAAATTATAATCGTCACATTGTTATGAAAACTATTTTATTTAGAAATAATACTCACTTTTATTTATTTATATTTTGACTAAAACAATTCTCTAAATAATATATATCAAAAATTTGATTAATAGAATTGTAAAGAGTCTTTCAAGGAGAATAATCAGCTTTTGTAAATTTAAATTGAGTGCAGATTATACAACTTTTGGCTAAAGCGTCTAGACACGTTTGAAATATAACTTTTTTTTTGCAACGTAAACAATTGAATGTTCAATTGAAAATAACCTTAGATTATTTCTCTGAATTAAATTAGTGAGTTAGAAAGCAATTCACAGAATTCATTATAATGCAAACACGATTTGAAATTTTGGAACAGTTACAGGTAATATTAACATTTTTCAAGGAAAATCCGTTATTTTGCAGGAAAAGCTTTGGATTGCTTACAAGATTTACAATTCTCAATAATCTTCTTTTGTATTATTTTGGTATTTTTCGTTGGGAATTGATGATATTTTAAATGAAAAATTACCAGGCTTGAAAGAAATTTGATCATTTTGCAACAATTATAGTTTATGTTTGTGTGTTGGTATTTTTCATCAATAAAATTATACAATTTTTCAGGTATGTATTACTCTTCAGATGTATACCAGACAGCGGTTATTTTAAATGAAAATCACTGATTAAAAAAAGTCATATATTATATAAAAATATTATATAATCTCTTTGACTTTATTTAAGAATTTTGAGGTTCGTTTTTGACTTTAGAGTCAGATAAATTGAAAAGAATTAAATTTTTTAAACGTTTTGGCACGCAATTATGGTTTTTTTGTGTACCGAGCCTATTTTGACACGGTATTCTTCGAACCTGATTAAAATTATATGCAGGCAGAAGCAGGTTAAACACAATAAAAACTTGTGAGATGTGATAGATAAATGGTAATATATTTAATATACTAAACATGAGGCAGAGTAAAAATTTCGACTTATAATTTCCGAAGCGTAAATTGTTACCTCTACCGAAAAGAAGTAGTATCTGGTTTTGGGCCGCAGTTAGATGGTATACCGAGGCAAGAGAGAGTTTTTGGTTTAAATTGCGTGGAGAGGGTAAGTTGAGTGGGAGGGATCGCTAGGATAGACCGCTTGTCAATGGGGGTGGATCGGGGAGCTAGGTGAAGGCCCACAGGGACCCTTGCGGAAATTCCATAATACGAAGGCATAGTGATGGGCTAGCTGACCTTCAATAAAACAATTAAGCGGAGTGGCCGTAGCGACTTAAAGGATAAGTAAAGAAAAGCATAATAAACCTTTAGATTTAAAACTGGCAATCTCGTAGACAGATGCTTAAAGATGTAAATAAAAACGAAATAGTTTGCAGAAGTTTGTAGAGGAAGATTGGGAATTTACAAATATAGAATAAACCGGAAATTATGGTGTAAAAATAAAATCGTATAATCCTTACGTTCTGGACGTAACATATCGACCCCTTTCGAACGATCAGAGTTCAAAACAAGGAACAGGAGATAACTACACAAAGATAAATTACGCGACTATATATACACATATTGTATAAGACATTAGGAAGAGTTATAAAGATTGTATAATTTAAAGTCAATCGTGGTATACAGGCTCTTCAATGGGAAGAGGATATAAACTTTTTACACTTCTTTTATAAATACCTGTCTCAGTTTCACTGACCCAACTCTTACAACCCCACCCTTTCCAGGGTTGCATTGTTAGAGCCCGTCTTCCATTTGGTGCGAGTAGTAAGCTCATTTAAGTACTCCTTATGCCATCTTATGCCTCCTTATGTCGAGGCGTCATTAGGATCGGCAGTCATTAGGATCAGATGGCAGGGGAGAAAGAGGACCAGAATTAAAAATCGCTTCAATCTCAATTATGTAAGTCTGAAGCTGCTCAAAAGTTAGCACGGCCTCATCTACGGTGCGTTTAAGGTAGTTCTTAAAAGACTTCATGCCAGCCTCCCACAATCCGTCGAAATGTGGAGAATGACGAGGTATAAAATTCCAATTAACCCTTTGATTCTCTAAAAATTCTTGCATATTTTTGTTATGCTCATCAGATAATAGTAAGTCTTGGAGCTCTGCAAGTTCACGGCTTGTGCTTACAAAATTGGTAGCATTATCGAAAATTAAAGAGCTGGACTTTCCGCGGCGCGCAAAGAATCTTTTTAAAGCTGGGAGAAACGCTTCTGTGGTGAGATCACTCACCAATTCATGATGTGTAGCCTTACTTGCAAAACAAAGGAAAACTGCTACATAGGATTTCATTTTATTACGATTTCGATGTCGCCTTTCCTTTCAACGGAGAACCGCAATAGTCAACATCAGTGTGAACAAAAGGTCGGGTAAATCGGAATCGTTTCGCGGGTAGATTTCCCATGACGTAAGTCATACTGCGAGGCTTAGCGCGAAAACACGGAACGCACTGGTGAACTACACGACGAGTTGTATTTTGACCGTCAAAGGGCCTATAACGTTCTCGAACTGCATATAAGGTATCTTGAGATCCCGCGTGCTTGAAGTATAGGATGTTTTTCTTCCGGGGTTAGTTCAGAGTGAACCAGTCTACCACGTACCTTGAGAGTTCCCTTATCCAAATAAGGATTGAGAGATAAAAGCTTGCTTTTATTGCTGATAGTTTTTTCACGCTTTAAGCAGTCGATTACCTGGAAAAAATCCCTTGCTTGTGGTAACTGAATTATTAGATCCATAAAAGCATCGAGTTCAGAAACAGTCAGACTAACGGTGCGTTTATCCTTACTCTTCGCGTTATGAATGAAGCGAAGGCAAAACGCGAGAACAATAACAATACTGGAACAATAACTGGTCCAAGCAGACCCAAAGGATCCAAAAGTTTCGCTACCTGAAACAAAGAAGATCGCTTAGAGAATCTTTTTTCGTGATCAGGTGAATTGACAGTATAAAAAATAGAGTCACCGCCGGAGTTCCAATGAATGCCGAGTGTTTTAATCGAGGCAGATGAATCAAGTGCCATGTAAGAATTTTCTCGACTATTATGGAGATCAGAAATCAGGGACGGACTGTTAGAAGCCCATTTTTGCAAGTTAAAACCCCCTTTATGTAATATTTGAATAAGATCATTGCAGAGAAAGAGGGCTCCTTCGTGCGTATTGGCACTCGTTAGCAAGTCGTCGACGTAAAAATCTTGTTTCAAAACCGAGGCTGCCAAAGGATGCGCTGATCCTTCATCGTGCGCTAATTGATGTAAAGCATGAATAGAAAGAAATTATGCACAAGCTGTACTGTATGCGAAAAACAATCTTTTGATAAAGGACGTCTACAGGATGTACCTTTATTTGGCGGTACATTTTTTCCATATCCGCGGTCAGAGCACATTTTCGCGACCGAATTTGAATTATTTGCGCAAAAAGATCATCCTGAAGAGTGGAACCGACAATTAAGACATCATTTAAAGAGACACCGGACGACAATTTGGCAGAACCATCGAACGCTACTCTTACCTTAGTAGTTAGGCTATCTTCCTTTATCACGGCATGATTGGACAAATAAAATCCCTGAGAAGTAGTTTTGTCGTTAAAGGGTGACACGTGATTGAGTTGCTCGTATTCACTGAGAAATTCAGTATAGGGGGGTAGGAATTTAGGATTTCTTCGAAAGCGATTTTTTAAAGGGTATAATCGTCGAAAGGCTAAATTTCGAGAATCTCCTATTTCACCCTTTTCTTCATTGAAAGGAAGTCTAACGACATACCGACCGTCTGAATCTCGAGTTTTATTTTTGACAAAGTACTCTTCACAGGCGATTTCCTCACTAGAAAAAAACCTTTGAAGAGGATACTTCCTCCAATTCCCAAAATTTAGTAAGGTCTGAGTCTAAAGAAGGTTGCATTTGAATTATGTTACATTGGACTATTTTACGCTCAGATAAAGGTATTCCGTATAACGCTCCTGCGACTCTCCAGCCCAACTAAGTCTTTTGAAGGACAGCATTTGGGTGATTTCTGGGCACTATTTGACCTACACTGAGCAACTTATTAAAGATCCCTACGCCATTAATACCATCAATTCCGCCTGCCGTATCGAAATCAGGATAAGCTAAGAAAGTATTGTTAGGAATTTGAAGAGATTCGTGATCAATTTTAATAGACGGAAATAAACAGTTCAACTTCTTTTGGGTGAGAAATTCGACATTTTCTTTATACGTGCTGTATCGCAATCGGATTGTGGCCGATACAGAGTGGCGTATAAAAGTCGAAGTTGAGCCTAAAGTTAGAACTGTAATGTCTACAGGCCTTTTGGGTAAAATCATAACAGAAGCAACCTTTTCTGTCAAATAAGGAGATTGAGAACTGTTATCCAACAATAGACGACATTGCTGGACGGCTCCTTCGTTATTAATAATATCCACTATAGCTTTGGATAACAGATTCTCTGAGGTTAATTCGTTTGCAAGGAAATTGGCAATAAGTTCTTGAAAGGTAGGGAGCTCTAATTCAAAAGAACTTTCTTCCCATTTTTCTATAGTGACGAGGTTTATTTTATTTTGTATTAATACAATAAGAAGGCTTCCTCATTGATCGACTGATTCGTAGAGAATTTTAAGGGCTTTAACATGCTTCTGTAAACTATTTAGAAGAGCTCTAATGGAAAAGTCTTTAGATATAGAAGGAATATTCAACAAATTTTGAATATGCCTTTGATCTATTAATTTACGATTATTGTAAGTTTCTTTTACTATTTTCCATGCGATGGAGAATATATTTTGTATGGGTAATACCCCGTTATTTTTTAACAGAGATAAGGACGCCCTAACTACAGAGACGCGCGCGTAATTGCCTAACAAATTTGTTTCTCGCTTCATCATTCTACCCTTCGTCCGTTAAAATTTGCTCCTTCAAATCTTCCAATTCGGATTGAACTTTCTCGAAACTTCAACGAGGCTCATCCAGCTCAGCTGCATGCTTCGCTAACGACGGATATTGAGTCTCAGAATTGTAACTTTCGAGAAATTGTGCGAAACGTGTTAATTTTCGTTTTATAATTGCGCGTTCTGTTTTCAATATTTTCACTCTTGCTGCGATTTCAGCCATTTTAACACATTAATTGAAAAAGAAGCATTTGCATATGTATGGAAAGAATAGAAATGAAGAGGATGCGATTGGTGAACAATTAATTGACTCATTCAGACGTTGATCTGAAGTTACACAGCTAGCTGTTGAGATGTTATCTGCTAAGTTCCATATGTAGAGGCGAAGATAATCCTTGAGAAAATACAAATCTTTGATGATCTCCAATAGAGCGGATGTCGCAAAAAATCCAAAGTGTGCGATATTCACTGCTGGTATGCAATAGTTGCTAAGCGCAGAGAATCTAAGATGTGAACATAAAATACTCGCTGCTGATCGCCAATAAGTGGCTGCAGTAGAAGTCACGAAAAGTTCTCACTGAGTTCTGATAGGCACGACGTATAGCCTAGTTTGATGCGGTGTTCTTCGAACCTGATTAAAATTATATGCAGGCAGAAGCAGGTTAAACACAATAAAAACTTGTGAGATCAGATAGATGAATGACAATATATTTAATATAATAAACATGAGGTAAAGTACAAATTTCGAGTTATAATTTCCGAAGCATAACTTGTTACCTCTACCGAATATAAGTAATATCTGATTTTAGATCGCAGTTAGATGGAACACGGAGGAAAGAGAGAGTTTTTGGTTTGAATTGCGTGGAGAGGGTAAGTTGAGTGGAAGGGATGGCTAGGACAGACCTCTTGTCAATGGGGGAGTGGCCGTAGCGACTTAAAGGATAAGTAAAGAAAAGTACAATAAACCTTAAGATTTGAAACTGGCAATGTCGTAGACAGATGCTGAAAGATGTAAATAAAAACGAAATAGTTTGCCAGGAAAGTTAGGGTAAAGCACGTTCGTAGCATAAAGTATACAATATAAATGAATTGCAGGTAAAAGCACAGAAGTTTGAAGAGGAAGATTTGCAATGTACAAATATAGAATAAATCTAAAATTATGGAATAAAAATAAAATCATAGAATCCTTACGTTCTGGACGTAATACTGGCCCTCATCAGTAAATTTGATTAACACTCCATTAAACGAGCCACCTGTTGGAACACTGATACATGCGTCGTATATTGAAAGACTTTTAGTAAAAATAAATTATAAAAATGAATGAGAATTTAGTATATTATCGTTTCACAATAGGGAAAATAAGGTTTGCATATAAAAAATTAATACAGTGGCTTTCAGCCGCAAAACTAATTTTTTTTTAACAAATGAAAAGGATGTTGCATTAGGTCTTATAAAACTTGCAACAATTTAAAATTCGCTATATCAAAGTTAACAAACTTTTAGTCTACTTAACTTTTACACTACCATTACTTACAATCTTTACGCTTCTAATCTAAGCGACTTCCGCTTCCTTTTTCTTTCACTTTTTCATACCTCCATTTGCCTTTTTTCACATGTATTCTTTCATTCTCTCTCATTCGCTCCTCTAGCACCCTCCAACTCCTTCATTCATTCTTCTCCTAATCCATCCTCCCCTAGAATCTTAACCACATTCTTTTGCCAGTTTCCTTTAGCTTCCATTCCTCTCCTATATCCTTCCCATATATGCTCCCATGTTGCCTCCTCCCATTTACATATTCTACACTTTCTATTCTCTTCTTTTCCGAATATTTCCCCTCCCTTACCTCCTTTCCCAATCTAGATCTTGCTATTCTGGTCCACCTTCTCGCTCCCCATCTCTTTTCTAAATACTTTGGTACTTCTTCCTTTTTTGTTATCTTATGCCATTTATTGTATTTTGATTCTTCAATCATCCCTCATCTTTCTGTTAATTGTCTTTCCCTCTACCTTTTTTCCGATTCTTCATAGTTTACTCTAGTCCCGTCGTCTATTTCTTTAGCATTAAAGAACTCCCTCCTTTCTTCTTCCCATCTCGTTAATTCTATTGCCCTCCCTCTCCTCTCTTTTACCTCCATCAAACACTTTCTCCCTAATTCCCCCTCTTTCCCCTCCCTCAGCTTCGTCTCAAATTTCCATGCCCTCTTTCCCGCTTTAATACTTAACTTATCCCTTTGCGCTTCTTCTCTTACCATATATTCTAGTGTCCTCCAGTCTGTTCCTAGTATCCAACTTATATACCTTTCTTGTAAACTCTCCGTTTCTTTCCTTTCTTTCCATCTCCATATCTCTGCTCCATAACCTAATAACGGGCATACCAACGTATCAAATAACCACATTCTCCTTCACGAATTTTTTTAACCTTCTTTTTCCTATTCCCCATATCTATTTCATTACCCCTGCTGCTTTTTTATCCTTTCTCTTATATGAGCTGTATGATCTCCATTCGTTTGCAAGATATATCCCAAATATTTAAACTCATTTACTTCTTCTGACTTTATTTCCTTCCATCACCCTGTCCATTCTTTCTTCCTGCCCCCTCCTTTTCTCAACCTCATTATGTTTGTCTTTTCTATATTTACATTCAGCTTTTTTTCATCTATGTATTTCTCTAATCCTGTAAGTAATCCTGCCATCCGTTCTCCACCCTCTGCCATCAACACTATGTCGTCTGCGTATGCCAGTGTGAATATCTTTCGCTTCCCTATCCTAACTCTACCGCAACCTCCTCTTCTCATTTCTTCTTCCAAGTCTGATATTAATAAATTAAATAAAAGTGGGCTCAGAGGACATCCTTGCCTCACACCTCTCACCAACCAGAAACTATCTCCTACTTGCTCTTCTACCTATACCCTGCTTTTTGTCTCTAGAAATTTCCGATACTCTCTTCATTGATCCCTCTCTTATCCCCTATTTTACCATCACTTTTTCTATTTCGTCTCGGTCTAATTAGTCAAACGCCTCCTTTAAGTCCACGAAAATTGCTATCATTGCCATCTTTTTCCTTTAATCCTCTTATTTCCTAGATAGTTCCCTATCTGCTTATCTATCTCCTCGTCGTTCAGCTCCTCTTCATCTACCTCTCTGTTTCTTCTAATCCCCTCATCTCTCTTTCGAGTATCTGACCCCTGAAATAAATTCTTAAAAAATTTCCTTCAGTCGCTGCTTCCTATCTTCTTTTTGATCCTCACCCTACGTTTCCTAAACCTATTAATTATCTTCCACACGTCCCCTTCTGTCTTAACACTTCAGAACTCATCTTCTAGGTCTTTTTCTTTTTCCAGCTCTTTCTTCTTACACATTGCCCTAAACTCCTTGCTGATTTCTACGTACTCCTCCCTTTTGGCGGTTCCTTCCTTCCACTTCCTGTATTTCTTTTCCACCTTTCTCTTTATCATTTTACATTCCCTATCCCACCACGGCTTTACCATTTCTTTCTTATTTTTCCTAAATATTTTCTTTTGCACACAACCTTCCGCCAAGGATGTTGAGGGGAAAGGAATATTGTCGGAGACGCAGGCGGGCTTTAAAGAGAGAAGGAGCACTATTGACAATATTTACGTCTTGCAACACGTGGTGGACAGAGAATTAACCAAAAAGGGTGCAAAAATGTACGCGTTTTTGTAGATTTAAAGAGCGCGTTCCCGTCAGTGGATAGGGGGAGGTTGTGAGAGGCAATGGAAGAGAGGGGAGTGAAGAGGGGCCTGATCGAGAGGGTAAGTGAGGTATATGAGGAGATAAAAGATAGGGTTAGAGGAGAGGAGGGAA
Source organism: Belonocnema kinseyi (assembly GCF_010883055.1). NCBI lineage: Eukaryota > Metazoa > Arthropoda > Insecta > Hymenoptera > Cynipidae > Belonocnema > Belonocnema kinseyi. The sequence continues at coordinate 131,258,976 of NC_046663.1, forward strand.
TCTCTGAAGGATTCTGGATGGATAGCGGGTTGAGGCAAGGGTGCCCGCTTAGCCCAACGCTTTTTGCAATTTTGTTCGCGGATATGGAAAGTAAGCTAGCGGCTGGAGTGGTAGCAGGAGTTAGGGTAGAGGGAGTCAGGATATGGTCACTCGCATATGCAGATGACATGGTGCTGTTGAAAAGAGCGAAGAGGCTTTAAAGGAGATGATGAAGAGGTTGAGACGTTACTTGGACAGGAATAGGTTAGAGTTAAATGCGAACAAGTCGAATGTTATGGTGTTCAGGAAAGGAGATAGGGAGGGATGGGGGAGGGGAATGGAAGTGAAAGGGAAAAACGGTACAAGAGGTGAAAGAGTTTGTGTACCTGATCTTCCTGTGTCGAAGAAGTGGGTGATGAGGCAGGTGTGGGGGCTGGGGAACAGATTGTTCGCAGATGATTTTGAAAGAAGAATGAAATTGTTTGATTATCTAGTGATGAGTGTCTTATTTTACGAAGTGAAGGAGTGGGGTTGGAAGGTAAGTGAAGAGGTAAATAGGGTACAGGAGAGGTATGTAAAGTGGATACTGGGGTTGGCAAGAATACGCCAAACTATATTGTCAGGAGGGAGACAGCAAGAACGAGTTTAGGGATTATAACAGGGAGCTGAGCGTGTAAATATGAGGAGAAACTTTTGGAAGAGGGGGAAGTAAATTGGTTAGGGAGTGTTGGTGGGAGAATGAGAACAGACGTAGTGGTACCAGTGATCCCAGATCTGAAACGAGATGTAGTTCAATACTATGACAGGGCAATGTCCGTGTGAATATAGTAGGAGACGCTGTAAATGACTGAGTTGCGCGCGCAACCCATTTCTCCTCTTCTGAATTTGAAAACTCGAAGGTGCACGATTGCCGGTCGGAGCACTTCGGCGATTCTATTTATATATCTATCTGCTAACTGCTTTGAAATAAATTCAGGAGATTGGTATTTTAATATTTCCAGATTTCGATGCTGACGATTCTCATGATTTGAATAGATCGCGCGCCTCTTGATATGCGTATATTTTAAGGTTATGTCATTTCATGTATAAAATATAAATGACATAAATATTAATACTATTATATATATATAAATATAAACGTATATTAATCATGATAATATTATAATTATGTTATATTATAATAGTCTTATTTATATCTTGATTCGCATTTGAAAGAAATCAAAGAAATGAACGATTTTGGAATTCATCTCGTTTGGATAAAAACTCAACTATTTGATTGAAAAATTAATTATGTTGTTGAAAATGTAACTATTTTGTAAAAAAGTCCTCTTTTCTATCAACAGCTCAACTACTTTTTAAAAATTTTTATTTTTTTTTTTCATTTGAAGGTTCATCTCTTTCGTTGAGAATACATTTTTGAAATTGACAATTAATCAATACCATTTTTGGTAAAGAAATAATGTGGGTAGAAATACTCTTTTTGTTTTTAAAATTAAATAATTTCGTTGAAAGTTTATGTGTTTTGTTGGAAATTGACCTTGTTTAGTAGAAATTTAATCTTTTTAGTTGAAAATGTATCATTTTTGGTCAAAAATGCAATTGTTTGGTTAAAATATCAACTGTACATCTTCTTGGGTTTGAAAGTTGATTATTTCACTAAGAGTTGAACTACTTTGTAAAAAAAATACGTTTTTTAACAAGGTCTTTCGATTATGGTTGAAAATTTAACTATTTGGTTGAAAGTTTAACTCTTTCATTGAAAAATCATATTTTTCGCTTAAAAAATTCAACTTTTTGTAGATAATTCGTCTT
>NC_046663.1:131260866-131262038 GCF_010883055.1 Belonocnema kinseyi
TTTTGAATATTAAAAATAATACCGTAATTTGTATTTTTTAACCAGAAATCTCTAAAAGGTTAAAGTAATAAAAATTTTTAAATGGTAATTTCGTATTTTAAAATAATTTAATTTAGAAAATTGTAAAATTAAGAGGTGTTAAGAGTTTGTGTTTTATACGTATGAATTATTGAGAGTTTAAATGAAATATTTCTGAATCACAAATTTGTCAAGCATCAGTTTTAAAAGTTTAAAATTCAAAACATTTCCACCTCAAAAAAATCATTTTCAGATTTAAAATTTTGAATTTTCTAGTTTCATCCTGAAATTTGAATTGGAACAGGAAATTTTTCAAAGCAATTATATGTATTTCTGAATTGGATCAGACGTTTTTTGAAAAAAAATATATAATGCAGATCTGGGACAAGCCATTATAAACAACTATTAAAAACTATACAAATTTGAACAGAGTGGTTCGAAATAGAAAGTCTTGAATTGTTAAAATTGTAATGAGCTAAATTTTCAGTTTGAACGCTACAATTTTAATTTAGAATAATATTCAAAATTAATTCATAACTTGAAATTATTTGAAATTATTTGAAACGCGATGTAGATTTTTGAAGATTTAAAAAAAGCTTTTAAGAATTGTAAAATATTTAAAAAGAATAACAAAAATTGTTGTAATTGCTAAGAAAATTGAAAATCATTTTTTAGTTTGAAAAATTAATTTTAAGTGAGTATTTGAAAAGATTTTAAAAATTAAAAAAAAGGAATCAGGACGATTTTAAGGCAATTTTTTTATTTTGCAATTTTTTTAATTTTAGGAAAAGAAAGTAATTAACACAATAAATGAATTTTCAACCCAAAAGTTTACTTTTCAACAAAATAAATTAATTTTCTATCAAATAATTGGCGTTTTAACTAAAACAATGTACAGGATAAAGTTTCAACCAAAAATGGAATAGTGCAATTTCCAGATAAAAACTGTGCTACAAAATAGAATTGAACAAGAAAAAAAACGAATTTTCAAGAAAATTGTTAAATTTTCAAGGGAAAAGGTGAATTTTTGAACAAGAAGATTAATGTTCTATAAAAAAAACGATTTTCCAACTTAACCAATATATACGATTAATTTTTAATCAATCACATAATAGTTACTTTTTCAGATAAAGATAAATAATTTTTAACAGAAA
>NC_046663.1:131262138-131269228 GCF_010883055.1 Belonocnema kinseyi
TATAATTTATATTTTATACATGAAATAACATAACCTCAAAATATACGCATAGCAAAAGGCGCGCGATCTATTCAAATCATGAGAATCGTCAGCATCAAAATCTGGAAATATTAAAATCCCAATCTCCTGAATTTATTTCAAAGCAATTAACAGATAGATATATAAATAGAATCGCCGAAGTGCTCCGACCGGCAATCGTGCACCTTCGAGTTTTCAAATTCAGAAGAGGAGAAATGGGTTGCGCGCGCAACTCAGTCATTTACAGCGTCTCCTACTATATTCACACGGACATAGCCCTATCATAGTATTGGACCACATCTCGTTTCAGATCTGGGATCACTGAGTGGTGCAAAGATGAAGGTGGAAAGGGAAAGGTATTTTAAAACGAATGGATTGCAGAGAAGGCAGAAGGAGAGGAGAGAATAAGAGAGTCAAGGTATAACGGAAACTATGTGTGGATTACGCCAAGGGAGAGAGCACAATATTTGTTTAAGAAAAGAGAGTAAGGAAGTCAGGAACTTATAGCGAGAATAAGGGGCGGTTGCATGGAGAATTATAATAGATTCTGGCTTTCTAGAGAGAAGAGAATGTGTGAATTGTGCGGGAAGAGGGATTCAAAATTAGAGCATTGGTCGGAGGAATGTCAATAGGTGGAAAGGAGGGGGATAGGCATGGATGTGTTTTTCATGAAAGGGGTGACAAAAGGGCAGTAGAATGGGTGAAGGGGATGTTGGGTCAGATAGAGAAGAAGAGAAAGAAGGAGGAAGAGGAATGGAGAAGGAAAGATTGTAAATAGGAGAGGAAGTAGAAGTAAGAGAAATGTAAATATTGTAAATAGTAGTTAAGTATTAGGCGTTAGCCGCGAAGATAGAGGCTGGTAATGCGAGGCATAGAGACAAAAGAGCGAAATGCGTGCGAGGCGAGGTGCAGCGAGGAAGGTTAGGCTATAGGAGTGAGCGGATTAGTTATGAGGTGTGAATGGATAATACTTTGTAAGACGTAGTTGTAAGGAAATTCTGTAAAAAAATAGAAGTGTAAGCAAGTCAATTTTTTAAGGCCAGCAGGCCGAAAAATAAACGTTCATCTACCTATTAGATAGTTCGGAACACATATGTTGTCCATTACCCCCATTCCTTTTCTAAATCCTGTCTGATTCGGTGACTCGATCTTTTTTTCTTCAACTTCTATCTTCAATCTCATTGACAAAACAGTAACATATACTTTATAGAGTGTTGGCATCAGCGTCACCCCCTTCTAACATTTAACCTCCTCTGCTTTGGCTTTCTATATTATTGGCATAACTACTTCTTCTTTCCATAACTCTGGCCACCCCTCTCCTCTCCATACTTTATTACACATTATCCATGCCCATTCCTCTAGTTCCTTCCTTCCGTATTTCTATACTTCATTTGGAATCACATCTATACCAGGTCCTTTCCATCCTACATTATTCCTAAAACCTTAAATATTTCTTCCCTTTCTATGTCCTCTTCCTCATCTCTTTCTTTACCATACTTTTCTCCCTTTGTAACTTTTCTCTCTACTCCTTCTAGCAAATCCAAAAAATATGTCTATCGCTTTCTTTTGATAACACAACTCAGTATACTCTCTCTTTTTTCCTATATTATTCCCTATTACTTTTTTTCCCACTTTCTTAATTCCTTTCTGACTTCCTTTTTTCTCTCTTTACAATCCTCATCCCACCCACTTCTATTCCCCCCTTTACTAACTTCATTTTTGTTTGTGCACTCTAATCCTATTTTTATTTCTCCTATCTGTATTCAATCTCCTCGTCCACATTTTCCTCTCCCATTTACATATTTCTGACCCTCCTCTAAACTGTTTTTTTTCCTTTCATTGACCAATCCCCTCTTTCTACAATTTTCATCTTTGCCCCCTTTTATTAATATCACTATTACGTTTTTGTCCTTCTAATGTCACTATCAAAGAAAAGTGTTCCGAATAAATATAATTACCTACATCTAGTTTCTTGACCTTGAGTCTTACCTCATGATCCGCTATCACATAATCAATTACCGTTCACCTTTTACCTCCTGAGCGTGTATATTCTCCTTTCTCATTTCCTTCTATATTTCCGTTTAAGATATACCATCTCAACTCCTCCAAGCCCTTTAACAACTTTTTTCCCTGCCCATCTAGTACCTTATCTTTGGATTTTCTTCCTCTCTTTTCTCACCGTTTCTTTCCTCCTCTGTCTCCTGTTCTCGCATTGAAATCCTCACCTATTATCAGCCTAATCTCTTCTTTATTTTCTTCAATCATTTCTTTCATCTCCTCTGCTTTCTCTTGCATATCACCGTTCACATGAACCCCACTACCTTCCACTTGTCTCCTCTCATCATTACGTCTTCGAATATTAATCCTTCTTTTTTTATTTCCTGTCTTTCTTATCGTTCCCTGTTATACATTTATTCCTTAATCCATCACCATCTTTCCTTCTTCTTCCCTTTTTTCTTTCCTCTTCCGCTATTTTCCTTAACTTATACTGTATCATCCTTTCTACCCATGCATTCTGCCCTTTAAATTATAAAAATAAATTGAAAATTCCTTGAAGCCTTTTGAAACATCCTCAAATACTTAAAATCCTTAACAATCTTTTAAAATTTCTTGAAATTTTTTAAAGCTCTTGAAAATATCTTGAAATTTTTAAAATATCCTGAAATATTTCAAATGTTTGAAAATCTCATATTAAGCTATATTCAATTGAAAATTTCTTGGAATTTTTAACATTCTTTAAAATTTTTTATATCTTTCAAAATCTTTTGAAATACCTGAAACTTTTTTAACTTATTATTATAAAAATAAGTTGAAAATTTTGAAGCTCTTTAAAATATCTCGAATTGTTAAAAATACCCTGAAATGTTTCAAATCCTTTAAAATGTCATACTAAATTATTGAAATCAATTCGAATTCCTTGGAGTCTTTTAAAATTCTTTCCAATTTGTTATGGAATTATTAATTTATTTTTATAATTTAAAGGAATTTTAAAGAATTAAAAAAATTGTAAAAGGTTTATTTAGAAAATTCCAACGCACTTTAGAAATCTTAAAAAAACGTTCCAGGTATTTCAAAATATTTTGAGGGGTTTGAAAAATTTTAGAGCATTTTAAAAGATTCCAAGGAATTCTCAATTTATTACAGACATTTAATGTGAGATTTAAAAGGATTTGAAATATTTCAGGGTATTTTTAAAATTTCAAGATATTTTCAAGAGCTTTAAAAAATTTCAAAAGATTTTTTAAGGATTTTCATTATTTGAGGATGTTTCAAAAGATTCCAAAGAATTTTCAATTGATTATAATAATTTAATATGATATTTGCAAAGAGTTGATTTATAATTATAATATTAACACTAATAACATATATAATAGTAATAATATCCATATTATATACACCTGAAAAAACATTACCTTAACATCGACGCATGCATGAAATTAAGAATCACGCGAAACATAATAATCGCCAATTTCTTCAATTTCTATCAAATGCGGATTGGGATATAAATAGAAGAACACCGAAATTTTCCGAAGCTTGCAGATCGGCAATCATCGCGCAGCAGAAAACCTGAAAAAACCGAAGTTCGAGTCGTGCATTTTCGACTTACACACGAACTTACAGTAGTAATCATGCACCTTCTGTTTTGCGGCTCCCAAGTGGTAGGTATGGTAGGGGTAAATTTTTAGCTCGATCTGGCAGTTTTGGTCCACCGGGAAACTCGACATTGCCAGATGCGAGATTCTTCGTGAACGCGCGAAAGCGGCCGATCAGGACCGCAGGCCGAAATTATTTCGAGTTAATTGCTATAGCTAGCGCCTACTCTATCATAGATACATTATTCGATATCTGAACCGTTCCCAAGATTTACAGGCGGCATTATAACGAGGAGGAGAAGAGTTTCTTTGTTCTAGTGCGAGATCCCACTGCGTTTTTTCGAAGGTGAGAACTGATCGTGATGAAAGTTAGTGTAAATGAAAGCTGACACGTAGGCGATCAAGAAACTGCCCGTCTGCCAGTTCCAAGTCGGTCATAGGTGCGATAAAATTGGACTTTTATCGGCAAATTTATTCAATAATCACCTGGTATGTCTGAACGCAATGAAATCTGTACTACATTGTAGTGGGCAATTAGTGCTCTCAGAAAAAGTGTGACTGCCACCCTCCACCTGCTCAAGAACCCCTGGCAGACAGGCCTAAAGGGCGTGATTGCAGGTAACTGTCAGTGTATACTAAGGAACGCGATAAGACCAAAACTAAATAGAAGGTGAAAGCCCTCTGTACACGAAAAACTCTGCCTGCCAAGGCTCAAGGTAATAGAAATATGCTGCAGACGTATTTCTTTGCCGAAGTTATTTTCTTTCGCTGTAATATTATAGACGGGAGGCTACCGCAATGAGAGGTTTCATCTTTTTTGGGGGCTAGGGCTGCTGCGTGGTTGCGGTGCAGCGGGGAAGGCATCTAAGGGTTTCGGTTTACGATGTTTAGTTACGGTATTTAGTTACGCTGTTTAGTCTAGTCTTGTCTAGTTCGGTGTCGATTTACATTTAAGTCAAGAATCACTCAATGATTATGGATATCATCGTGTTTGCCGCGGAAAAGTGACAGTGATGAAACAAAAAGACAGAGATGACTTTGAAAACTTTTTGCAAGATAATAGTGATGTAAGTAAAAAAGTACTATGTCTAAAGGTTATAAATATTTATCCTTTGATAATGTACATGTATCATAATTAGACATAATCTCCTGATTACTTTTAGGCAATTGAAGCATCTTAACTTTGCTGAAATTTGAAACAGTTTTAGAGAATGAATTTGTTGAATATTTATCATTTAGTTTGACATTTCATTGTTTCTTATGAAAATCGTCTTTATACTTAAAAATTTAACAATTTGGTGAAAATTTGAACTATCTCATTCAAAATCAACTTCTTTATTTGAAATGTATATTTTTCATTGACAATTCCACAATTAGGTTAAAATTTACAATATTTTAGTGAAAATTTAACTATTTCATAAGAAATCTTATTTTCTGTTAAAAAATCATATTTCTGGGTTAAAAATCCAAATATTTTAAAGATAATTAGTTGTTTTACCTTGACAATTTCTTTTTTTTTTAATACATGTATTTTGTTATAAAATTGCACTTTTGGTAGAACATTAATATTCTTAAGGAAAATTGAACTATTTCTTTAAAATTTGATCTTTTTTTTTGTTACAAAACAAGCCACTTAGATCAAAGTTGAACTATTTTGTTACGAAATTAATTGTTTTAAAGTATCACCTCTTGTTGAAAAACTAAAATTTTTACTAAAATTTAATCGTTTTTTGTTGTTAAAACTTAGTATTTTCAACTGAAGATGTAAAAACTCCATGTTTTGTTGATAATAAATATTTTCTAATAGAAAATTCAAGTATTTCAGTTAAAGTAAACTTTTTTAAATTTAAAATAAAAATCTTTTTTAGCTTGTAAATGCAATAATTTGGTTGAAAGTTACGAGTACCTTCATTGCTTATAATTCATATTTTTTGTTGAATATTGACCTATTTCGTTAAAAATTGAACTATTTTTATAAAAAAATGCAATATTATTACATTATAGTTAAAATCTTGTTTCATTTTGAATTAAATTAATAGAAATTAAAAAATTTTAAATCAATTCGAAAATTATTTTTTTAACTAAGAATGACACCATTCCATTATTTCTTGAAAATTCAACTATTCAGTTAACAACAACTCTGTTTTGATCGAGGATGCAACTATTTTCTTGCAGATTTTTTCATATTTAGTTTAACTTAACTGTTTTTTATTTCAAATTAAAATATTGTTTGCTTGAAATATCTGCCATTCCATTTTAATTAAACATTAATATATTTTGGTTAAAAATCGATGAATTGGTAAAAACTTAAAGTATATATAAAATAATTAATTTGTTGTTCGAAAATTTATAATTTTGGTTGAAAATTTATATTTTTGGCTTGAAAATGTAACTATTATGTACAAAAATGGTCTTTTTGGCTTTAAACTTTAGTAATTTGGTAGGAAAGTAAAGTATTAGGTAGAAAATACAATTTTTTGTTTGAACTTACATTTCTGGTTAAACATTCAACTATTTGGTTAAATGTTTAACTTCTTTTGTGAGAAGTTAAACAGTGAGTCTCATCGGTTGACAATTCTTGTTCTTAAACATTAGATAGTTCCGTTGAAATCATTTCCTTCTCTGGAGGCTGAAAAATGTTACATATCTTACTTTAACCTACTTTCCTTAACTGACGATTCAGCTAATTCATTGTTAGTTAAAACTTGAGATTCTTCAGTTCAAAATTGGAAGAATTCGTCTATTTTCTTTTATGAAGTATTTGGGCAAAGATCCTTGAGTATCGTTCCTAAGTTTATACTGCTGCCTGTAATGCACAGTGGGCCAGGAGACCCGATTTCGTGGCCAAAAGTCGATTCTTGAATTCGGAAAAATGAAATGGACTAATAAACTGAGGAAGAATTGAAGTATTTTTGACGGCAATTATACATTGATTGATGAATTTTTGTTCCGATGATATAGGCACAAAGTGGAAAATCTTGCTAAAATTAGTAATGCTACTGACGTTCGTGGAATACGTTTTTTTATTCCAAGAAATCGATTCCAAACCTCCCACCTACCTTTATTTTATTAATCAAAGTGTAAACTTTCTCTGAACTCAATTGATTCTGGAATTGTCAATTACAATTTAATACAATCATATTATTAGTGAATGTAGAACAAGATTATACAGCAGAGCTCCTGCTTCCGATTGCTCATAACATGACATAACACAACATATTGAGTTCTAAAATATATGAATGTCTTCCTTAGGATGTGCACTTGAGCATAGGTGTGCTACTTTTTGCTACTTTTCATTTGTTTCGCTGCTTATAGTATATATACATGGCCGCGCACGACCATGCCATGGCGTGTAGAGCGTTGCGCTGCTGCTGGCATACCTTCATTTGTTTTCCTAGCCGCATCAACGAGGACATGCGAACTCACTTGTTTCGGCAATCCGCTTTCCGTCCACATTCCGTGCGTAGATATTAATAAAA
>NC_046663.1:131269328-131290807 GCF_010883055.1 Belonocnema kinseyi
AAGGTTCAAGAGATTTTGTGGGAAAAGTTGGGATTGATAGTGGATAAACCAAAACCAGGAGGCTCTGGTACTACGAACGATGGGAACACAGCTCGACGAGCTCTTGGAGATACAGATGAACTTGCAGAACATCTTGGACTTGACTGTGAGTTACTTCGTAATTTCAAAACAATTTTAACCGCTATGTCACAACAGCTCCCGATAAATCCACTTGAGTTTGGAAAACTTTGTGATTCTTCTGCCCGAACATACGTAACTCACTACAACTGGTACTCTATGCCTTCAACGTTACATAAGATACTCATTCACGGAGCCGCAATCATAAGCACAAGCGTGTTACCGGTAGGAATGCTTGGCGAAGAAGTTTCTGAAGCTCGCAACAAAGACTATAAGAATTACAGACAATTTCACAGCAGAAAACACGACCGCCAAGCTAATATGTATGATGTGTTTTATAGAGTAATGGATTCTTCCGATCTACTCATTTCTGCGATCAGTGTTCATTCGCGACTTCAGAAGAAAAATTTTTTGCCCATTTCCGAAAATATCAGAGTTTTACTCGCTGCGCCTCAAGTAAATGTGATATCAGAAGACGCAACATCCAGTTCCGATATAGCAGATCGAGAAGATGAAGAGGCTGATCTTTCAGAAACTGAAATTCTGCTAGACGAAATTAAATTGACCGATGAAGAGGGAGATGAAACTCACGACAATTTGTAAGCGAAAACAATTTGAAAGTTTGAGAGGCAAGGGGACTCACTCAAATCAAGCACCCCGAGTAGTGAGAGGCAAGGGGACTCACTTAACTCAAGCACCCCGAATAGTGAGGGGCAAGGGGACTCAATAGAATCAAGTACGTTTAGTTTTTCGAAATTTCGACTCCAGATTCGGAGTCAGAGCCTCCAAAAACCCTTAGATACCGCTTTTTAAGTGAATCCAATAATTTTGTGAAATTATCGTCCGCCATATTGGATCAGCCATTTTGTTTTCCGAAATTCTGACATCAGATTCGCAATCAGCGCCCTCAAAGATATTGAATCCGCCATTTTTTTAAAATTCTGACTTCGGATTTGCATTCAACGCCCTCAAAACCCCTGGATACCACTTTTTGAGTGGATCCAATGATTTTTTGAAATTAGGCTCCGCCATATTGGATCCGCCATTTTGTTTTTTGGAATTCTGACATCAGATTCGGAATCAGCACCTTCGAAAACCATATATTAGTGTCCTTGCAATTCATTGTTGTACATTTATATACGTTTTCCGACTTTTGGCCATGAAACCGGGTCTCCTGGCCTACTATGTAATGGCATGGCACACGTTGTTCTCGCGATAGCAATATTTACCGTGCACTGTCCGCCTGAACCTTTTCTGAACCTTTACGCTTACCTGGGGCCTCCAGTACAAGTGTCTTTTATCACTGTACCTGGCGCATAATTCATGTCTGCAGAAGATTCTGTAGCCTCACTGCTAAGTCGTCACCGTCTTCAAATTTTGTATAGCTTTATAATTATTTGTGGCCCAAAAATCCATCTTTGTTCGCAGCTATCCTCACTCTGTCCACCTGGAAGTTCGTCGAATCACTTCCGCACACCCAATATTTTTGTATTTCGTAACACTGAATACACAACTTTTTCTGAGGGCGGAATCAGTTTTCAAGAGCGAAGCATTCAATAAGTCAGGGGACATGCTGAAGGTGTTGTAAAAAGAAAAGCTTTCCAATTCAATTTACGACTTTAACGACTACAAATTTATATTTTACCACTTATTAGTAATCATAATTCAAACTTTTCCTACTTTAAACGCGTAATGTTCGAATTTAGTCCAGTATTAAGTTGAAGAATTGATAAATTTTCAGCTTGCAGTTATCAGAGGAATTTTCAGTACTCCGTATTTACAAGAGGTTTTAGTATTGACATCTTTGACATTGGAATTATTTGATTATTTTCAGTTTTAATTTTTGTTTTTTCTGTTTTAATGTATTGTAAAAGTTTAAAACACTCACTCTTCCCATTTATCTTCCACAATTTTTACAGACTTAAATTTTTAAATGTTTGGTGTGAATTCTTTACCGAATCAATTATTTCCATTAATTAGTCGTTATAGGATTAGTTGTAGTTTTAGTTTCAATAAGTGAATAATTCATTTAAGAATAAATTATTTCAAATGTTGACGTTAAAAATGTAGAAGTTCGAATAGTTCAATTTTCAAACAAGCATATGAATTCTGCATTAAAGTTATGAGTGGTCAATCGACAATAATTCATCTTCAATTAGACACGTACATGCTTAAAGCAACAAATTTTATTTTCCATCATATGCACTTTTAAAAGAAAGAGACAAAAATTCAGTTACATACATTATTTTTACCTAGAAATATTAACTTTGAATCGTGAATGCAAGATTGAAATACTCAGTAAAAGCATGAATTTTTAACTGAGGAAGAAAAACAATTTCGAACAGAACAAAACAGAGTCGAGCTGAATAGTTGAAATTTCAATTACAACAAATCTAACTACTGATAGTGTTGCTAAATTTTTACCTAATTCTAAGCCAAAAAGAAGAAGTATTTATTAAAAATTAGTTTCTTTTTGAACCATATATCACTTTTCCACAAAAGCCATGAATCTTCAAACACGAGAGCTACTTTGTAACTACTACAATAGTTACATATTAGTATAATAAGCTTAAACAAGTCAACTTTTGAATAAACAGTTGCATTTTCATATATAACAATTGTTTTTTTAAAACAAAAAATTCGAAAAGTTAAAAAAATTAATAGTTTATGGAGACAAGAAATTTGCAACGAGGTGCATGGAATTCGTTAAAAATAATTTAAAATTAACCTAAAAAATATTACTTTTCCATTGAAATTGCAATCGTTCTAACTTGCAATTTCACGGATCAGTATAGGATACTGCCGATATTTTCATGCCTTCAGGTATTTTAGAGTGCTTCGTATTTTAGGTATTTTTATAAATTTAATTTCAGTGATTCCCACTTTGTACAGATTAACACTTGAAACTTGAAAGTAATAAGTAAAAAATGACAAGAGTACTACGACAGGAAAAAAAGCGGGCGATTTTTATACGGGTATTTGCGATTTTTGAGTTAAAATGAACCTTTGCAAAGAGATAGAATTTGACTCTAAGGTTTCATCATGCTTGAAGAACTTTAAGTTCCTTCAGGGTTTCACAATAATAATTATTATTTTTCGCTTGCAAGATTTTCATTTAACTTTCAAAGCTAAAGTATCGCGGGGCCTTTACACTTAACATTTTGGTAAAACAAGAATGTATTTTTTTGTCAATTTTTCATTTTTGGTGCATAATGAATTGATCCTTAGAGTGAGTGTACAAAAGCAGTGTTGCTGCCGTCAAATCCTAATTGCAAAGGTTTAATTTGAGATCTAAATGGAAAACTAATTTCTTAGCACTGTGAGTGAACCGTCACATAGTGGAAAAAAATGACTTTTTGGGTCCTAATAACGTACAGCCCGCACAGATAGACTTATTTGGACGAAAAAACAATTTGAAAAGAAGCTGATAAGATTTCCAAGAGAGTTGTCCAGCCTGATTTTTGTAGGAGGTTTTTAATTTTTGTATAAATCAAGAAATGTGTCTAAACAAATGCGCAGTGTTTGTCTTTGAAGTTTCCCGTGGTGACCAATAGCAGGGAAATTGTTGATATCGCCTAAACTAAACAGTGTAGCATTACTTAAAGACGTTCTGATATTTATAAAAAAAAATTTATACACGCCTTTTTTGCTGTAAAAATGTTTCCTACGATTTTCTATCATTCCCCTTTTTTGCATACTATATTGCAGAAAAATTTGGATGGAAACAATATTGTGAAAAAAAATTTTCTCGTATGATGATAATTTTTTATTGCATACAAAAATATATTGAACAAATGCAGTGATGAGACATTTTTTTAGGAACCTTATGATTATTTTAGCAAAATTCGTCATTTTTGATTAATATCATAGTTGTTTTCAACATATGTCGCTAATGACCCTGGCAGTTGATAAAACTATAAACATTTAACTAATAAAAAAAATAATAAGTTGATAAAGTCCATGATCTCTTTAAACAAATTGAATGAAAAAATGCAGCAATTATGTCATTTTCGATACAGCATTTTTTACATTAAGCTTGTTTACAATATAAACAGTTAAAATTTTACAAGAACATTTCTTCCAATTTTTCTTGCAATACAGCTGGAAATATAATTCTCGCAATACAAGATTTACTCAAGAAATTCTTTGTTTCTGCCGTTTTTTTGTTTCTTCTCTAATTTGGGGACATTTTTAACTACTGTTACTCCATGCAACTTAGGTGATTTTAATAATTTTGCTGGTCTGTACGAGCACTGGGAACGTGAAATAGGAAAAATGGCGATTTTTTCTAATATTTCTTTATGTATAAAAAAATTAAGACCATCATTAAAACATCAGGTTTTCTTGGGCCGATAATGACTTTTCAAAAGATAATGTCACACTACACATTTGAATAAAGTTTAATATTTACGAACACCCCTGCCCAAAATAATTACTCTAATTAAATGTGAATGTGTACATAGAAGTATTATTTGCTTATCGCAGGGAAAAAAGAAGAGCATGTACCCCACCAGGTACGTACGAGATTTTGTACCTATGCAAACAAGTACGCCGATAAATCTTGTGCAAAAAGAATTAGCGGTACCTCTCACTGCATCAGATTTGGCATCGACGTGTACCTTTGTATTAACATCGACCTCGGCATCGACATCGACCTCGGCATCGACATCGACTTCGACCTACGTACCGATATCGAGCTCAGCGTCGACATCCAAAAAACCACCATCTCCGGCACATGGAGTCTGCATCTTTTGTTCTACGCGTCAAAAGCGAGTAAGTAAATACCTGAGAGTTGCTGCTTCTGTATGCAAATCACCGGAAACGCGACAAAAAATCCGTCAGTTCGCCGATGAATTGCAAGACACGTCTATCCTTTCCATTGTAGAGTCATCGACAGACTTTTTTTATCATCGACAATGTTATGCGGCGCATTATAAAAGGTACCAGAATACTATCGACAACATGTATAAAGCGAAACCGACGGGAACGCCGCATCTTAAAAGAGAGGTTCACAAAGCAGCTTTCGAGGCTATTGCAGCGTTCATCGACAGCGAAATTTTGTAAAAAGAAAACATTTACTTTCTCGTGGATCTCCATAGTCAGTATAAAGCCCTTTTGGTTGAATTTCCCGGCGATATATTTTACAAACAAGATTGGGAGGAATACAAGGCCGACTATCTTCAGGATAAGATCTTGGAAGCATTCGGGGACGATATAATGTTTCAAACTTCTGAAACAATTCATAATAAACGTATTGTTTTGAAAACAGATATAGATATTGGTCGCTTGATGAATGACAATGTTTGTTCAAATACTGTAAACAGTTCAAAAGCAATTGCTTATGAAATAAGAAACGCTGTGAAAACAATGCGTACAAGAAAGCTTCCTGATAAATTGCAGGTAGAAGATATCCTTGAAGGAGAATTTGACGTTCCCGAGATTCTCTTTGAATTTATGTGCAATCTTATTCAAGGGCCTGACATTCGCAGAAAAAATTGCGATAAAGATTATGTTAAAATAAAATCATTATGTCACGATATTATTTACATGATAACTTGCGGAAGAATCAAACCTTTGAAACAGTTGATGCTGCAGAATTGGAGGCAGAAATGACGTTCGCGGCTTACGAGGAAAAAAAGTTGATTCTAGCCGGCATATCTACTGATGAGGGACTCAGTAGACACCTCGGTTTTGACAAGTACGATCGCTTCGTGGATACTTTCAGCGGGAAAGACACGCTGCACGATACGGTGGGAATCATTGATCAATTTCCAGTAAAGACACATGCAGATGTAGAAAATTCAGAAAGTGCCGTGGAACTTAATTCTCTCTGTGAAAATTCAAGGAGTAATGCCGCACGTTTTGCACATTCTGAAATATCAGAAAACGTGGCCGCGTGCATTTCATTTCCTGCCAATTCAGAAACATTTGTCAGTGCAATCCATGCAACAAATATCAGTCCGGTACTGCGTAAAAGACGGAAATTCGACGAGGCTTCGCGTGATATTGAACCGTACTTCAAAAGACCCACTGCGAGTGCGCCACTGCTGACTTATGAAATTGTTACTGAGGTTTTGAAGTTGTGTCGAGTAGCACACGAAAGAGCTGCAACCAAAGACAAATTGTGGGCAATTTCCCAATCACAGGTAGCTCACACGCCTATTGGATAGGCTTTAATTCTCAGATAAAGATTGACCGTAGTGAAATGCAAACCGTACAGTATCTGCTTCAGATTAATCAGTCGCCCACTTCCTACTCCGTAGTTCATGAAACTTTGGTGCAAACTTCAAAAATTGCAAAGGAGTGTAGCCAGTCTGAAATTATTGTAACGCACGACTTGGCAATAGCAAAAATGGCTATTGAAATTTAAGAGGCTGAAGCTCCCAGATTTGACAACGTCTTCATTAATTTAGTTGCATTTCATGCTCAGCTTGCAAATTTCAAAGCAATAGGGAAATATATTGATTCTTGCGGCATAGTAGACGTTTTAATACAATCGGGAGTTCTAGCTCGAGATTCAGTTGATTCTTTTATCGACAGCAAACACTTTACTAGATGTAAAAGAATTCATCCACAAATCTCTGTGTCATTGCAGACTTTGCATTTTGAAATATTTATGGCTGAGCATGTAATCAGTCAGGATATTTTGGTGGATGAATTGCAGTATGTCTTCAATGAATATGAAGAGTTCTGTTCGATAACTGCAGAAGGTGGTCACGGTAAAACTGCTCAGTTTTACTATTTGTACGTTCAGTTCATCAACACCTTCTTTCGCCTGTCTAGGAGCATCAGGACGAGTGATTTCAAACTATACGTAGACTCCATGTTTGAAATAACAAATTTATTTTTCGTGTTCAATCAGCAGAATTACCCAAGGTGAACTGTAAGATACGTTTGCAACTTGTTCAAGTTAAAGAAAACGATTTTGCTTAATTGAGTGATTTTCGAAAGGGCGCATTTGGCGTGAAACGAACGAAAGGCACGTTCGCGCGATCAGCTCTGGATTATGTTGTCGAAACGATTGTTAATGCTAATGCTGCTAATTCTCTAATAGGTTTTAGCCACTTTCCGAATTAAATATCAAATACACAACGGTGGTCTCTCAGTCACAGTATGCGGACTAAGATCGTTTCTAAGTTGCTGGAAGATATTGGAATTTCGAAAAAGGACGGCATTTCGTATGAACTTTCAGAAAAAAGAATTGATCGAGACAGGAAAGCAGTGCAAAACATTATTCATTATTCAATGCATGGGAAGGGCTCAGAAAAACAAGGACAAATGTAAACAGGCACTGATCAAAATGAAACGTCATATTTTTGGTCGCTTATTGGGAATCGCGATTGAAAAAAAAAGTGGACATGTCAGTGTGTTTTCAGTATCCACTTGCTCCTGCACCACCAGCTCTCTGTCAGTACACTGGTGACATGCACAAAACAGACAAGTCTGCACTTGCAAAAATACTGAAAGCACAAGTTCATTCGTCCCTGCCTTCGAACGTCGACGTGGACATTATCGATGGCTTTTACCTGTTGCATCTTGTAGGTGCACATGTCCCTCAAACATTTGAAAAAATATCTGAATCGATCCTAATGAAAATCTGCAAAACCAGTGCATCGGACATTCATTTAGTTTTCGATCGATATTTTCCTTCATCCATAAAAGACTGTGAATGCCGAAATCGCAAAGAGCAAGATACTGAGTAATGTCTTGTTGGACCTAAAAAGACCAGGTCGACAGATTTCCAAAAAAGTGTGCAAAATCGTCGGTTTAAAGAAGCTTTTGTGTCTTACCTCTCGGAACATTGTGGAAGTATCTCACCAACAGTGGTACCAATAATCGGAGGTAAGAAAGTGTTTATCACAGTTGAGGACAAGTGTTTTGTGTACGAATGCGCTAACGGTAGTATACTGAAAAGCCGGGCACCCGAATACGATCTCATCACGAGGAAGCAGACACGCGTATAATTTACTACGTCGGTGCGATTGCAAGATCGACTACTGGATGCCGAAAAGTAATGGTGAAAGCAAATGACACAGATATTTAGTCATTTTATTGGGAAACATGCATAAATTCCCCAATTTAGATATTTGGATGGCCACCGCTTTTTCAAAAAGAAACGACCTAGAATCCGTAAATTGTACGAAATTAGCTGGAAAATTGGGATCAAATCTGTGTAAGGCCCTGCCTGCTTTCTATGCCTTTACAAGCTGTGATTTTACAACAGCTTTTCATCGAAAAGGTAAGGTGGCACCTTTCAAGTTCCAACAAAAAAGTGACTCCTTCCAGAACGTTTTCGAGTCGCTCCATAACTTCTTGGATCTTCATAATGAGGAAAGGATGGATGCGTTGCAGAAGTTTACTTCCCAAATGTATAATGTGAAAAACTGCAAGCGTGTGAATGCTGCAAGTGTCGAAATTTTTAACAAGTTATATTCAACTAAAAACGAGGCTGAAAAATTCATGAAGAAGGTCAAAAGTTTCGACTCCAGCCTCATTCCACCTTGCTGGAAATCACTGCAACAGAAAATATTAAGAACAATTTACGTTTCTACAATGTAGAAGAATGCAACTCTTGACACGTGTGCATTTAACGATCCAGCAATGTATGGTTGGGAATTGCATGATTACAGATTACGACTGCTTTGGTTCAAAGGAGAACCAACGCCCTTAACTGTGGAAGATGTTCTGCGTGTTACATCTCCTGATTCAGATGAATCTGATGATGAAGATGATAATGCAGAGGGGAATGTATGTAGTTCGGACTTGGAGTGCGAATAGTTTCATATATCAATGGTTTCTAATAAAAATATTTTAAAATTTCTTTTTCTGAATGTTATAGGAGCCTAAATTACGTTATAGACTGTAATACCAAATGCTGGAGTTTTGAATTCGTTTGAAATGTCTCGCAAAAGAATACGGTATTCATTCCTCCTGAAAACTTAGCTAAATGAAGTTAGCCTAATTCTTAACAGCAACGAAAAAACAGCCTATTCTTCGTAAAACCCATCTATATATTCTTTACGTGTAGCCTCGATGCCTAATTACGCCGTGTTTTTAATTATTATGAACATCTTGAAAAGTGTTAGAGCGCTCGCATGTGGCATCTCGAATCTCACGCTCTCATGTTTATTACTTAAACTCAAAATACTTAGGACATGCTTTGAAAGAAACCTCTCTTGAAGATCCCACTACTTCTGTGCACATCCATTAATTTTAGAATATAACATACATAAATATTTAGAATTTATTTAGGGCAGCGATATTTTATTTTTATTCGCTTCTATAAAAAAACTGTATACAAAATTTTAAAATCTTTCAATTCGTTGGAAATTTAGGCGACATAATTTAAAATCTTCTAAACTTACGTGCCACCTTTTGAAATCGTTTAAAATGTTCGTGAAATCTTCGAAATATGGTGTGCGGGCATTTTTGAAGTCTTTGAAATCCCTGATATCTCTGTGAACAGTTGGAATGCCTTTAAATATTTCTTAACCTTTTGAAATCTGGTGCGAACTAAAAACCAAGGTTCATTATAATTCTGAAACTTAATTAAAATCGAAATTTTAACCTGATAATATTTATAATTTGTAAGTTAAATATAAAAAAAATACATTTTCACAGTCTATCTCAGCAAAGAAGAGATTGAAAACTTATGTGGTTATTCACAATATTAAAACCTGTTCATTTAAACCTATCAAATGAATAGTGCAGTTTAAGGATGTTCGATTTAGATTCGATTCCTTAAAAGATCTATTTTTCTGGGTAAACGATTCGATATTTGAATCGATTCCTTGCGCTTCGATTTTATCGAGAATCGATTCTTTACCCCCAGAATTAAAAAAACCGATTCTTGTTTTTTCCCGTACTCTGCCTGCAACAACCTGTACAAAAAATAGATTTGATATAACCAAAGATTCGACACACTGACACAGATACGAAGTGCCTTTTGGCTTTTTCACAGCTCGTAAGTCATGCAGGGCTACGTTCTATTTGCCGTCCGCTCAGACAGACGACTGCGGCAAACAGAACGCAACGCAGGCCTGTTTGCATGCGGCAGTTTTTCGTTTAATTTATTCTCATGGAGAGTAGAGGCTCAATGTCACCAGGGAAATTAACCAATTGAAAAATTGCCGCATGTATAGCAAAGAGGGGCCTGTCGCCCCGTGAATTCACTGGAAGATGCGCGAAGGAACTTGAGGGGTCCCGGAGTGGTATAGTCTTTTAAGAATATACTGGTAAATTTTTGAAAGGATATTTACAATACTTTCGTTTCTGCAGGAGTTTTAGCGGGCAGAGACCGTTCCGCTGGCTACATCAATGAATTCATTGTTCGTAGCGCGACCGCTGTTCTGGTCCTTATCTGAAATATGATCTATTGTATATATAGTATCATTTTAATGTTAACTCCATGCATGTTGTATATGTTTCTTTTAAAAATGAACTTGTGTTGGAGTAATAGCATAGAAAACAAGGGAGGAAACAGAAGGGATTTCATATGATGCCGAAATCGCTGATTAACTGTAAGTATTTATCTTTGAAAATATTCATGTTTAAAACTTTAAACTCGATTATCTCAAATCTACTTTTTTCGGCATGGTGTGGTATAAAAAAAACCTATTCAACCGAATCGTCTGAAATTTTAATATGTTATTCACAACGTCAATGGCTATCGTCGGTACTAGAATTATATTTTTATTGCAATTATTTCATATTTTTTAAATTAAAAAACTGGAAAAAACTCGATTTTTAGAATTTTAAATTCAAAAGCGCGCCATTTTGTCAATTTTCATTCTTTTGCTTTTCTTCTAGTACCGACGACAGCTGTACTCATACTGATTAATGTAGGAACATATATTTTGAAATGCCATACCCATGAAGAAGAACAAATAACAGTTTCGTGAAATTTATTCATTGGTACTGCATATTATACGATCGGTAAGTACAGAGTTATTAAAATAAGTAGTATATATAGATATTTTCACTCAAATTGCGTTTTTCCACAATTTTTTTTTCCACAAAATTTTCATTTTTGTACAACATTCAACTGCACGATAAATATTTTTATTTTCATGACAGCCTTAAAACGTTTCAACGTTTAACGCGTTCTGAGTTGTTTGCTTTAAAAAACTGGATTTCACGCTTTCTATGCTGGTAATGGATTTCGTCATATTCATTATTTATCAGTTGCAGAGATGGTGAATTTACTTTGCTGAAGAAAAATCCACAAAAAGTGGGTACATTTGCTATTTTCCTATTATTATACTTTTTTTAACCTCCCGAACATAACTTTACCTAACTTAATTTTCTCATTTATCTTTTTTCTCCTAATACAATGAAAGTTTGTTATTTGAATTCTTTTCGTAAATTAATTTTCTGATCGCTTATATTTTTGTATGAAAAATATGAAAATGTACTGCTTTTCAGTGCCTAAACTAAAGCCGTCTTTTGTCTAGAAATTTGTCACGAAAAATGCGGATGGCACAGGTACTTCTTGCAATATTTGCAACCAAGAGGTTAAATGCGGTGGAAGAGGAGGGGGCACAACCAATTATACAAATCGTTTGAGACGTAAACATTCAGATAATAAAATGGGTAAAGATTTCTTAAAACCTTGTGAAAACGAAAAATCAGAAAAGAACAGTGAGGTTGGAAACTCGCATGCTCAATTGCAATTGCCATCCTCATCTGCATCCCTGTCGTATGTGGATTTAGCTGAAGTGGATTCTCGTTCACCACCTAATTTTGCATCAACATCCAGCTCATCAGAATCAGCGACAGCAATATTTTCTTTTTCGGACAGAAAAGGAAAGTCTGTTTTGCAACCCACAATAGACAGTTCCTTCAAACATGTCAAATAATTTGTTGGTATGTAATATATTTCACATCTTCTTACGATATTTTTATCCTATTTGAGTAATAATAAATACAAGCACTAAAAGTTATTACAAAATACTGATCTAAAATGTCAAATATCCAGGGTTTCAGTTTGATATTTTTGTCAATATAGAAAAAAACGTTGAGATTCAACTTCGTATAAAAGATATCTCCCTATTATAAATGAATTTGATGAAAATTTGGAAAAATTGTATACGTTTATGCATACATATGGCTTGTAAGAATCGTCTCATTGGTTAAATTCTAATTTTTCTACTTTAAATATATACTAAGATGAAAAAAGGAAATATATCAAACCTTCAGGATACTCTTATATGATGGAACTTTACACTTTCAATCCACTTTTCCAATGGGACCTCGTCTGGTTTTCATTCTAAACAAGTTTAATAATTGGGAATATAACGCTTTTCTGGCCAGTAAGAAAGAGAACAACAATGTGAATGCGGCATCCCTAAAAATTCAATTCATTTGCTTTTAAAATTACAGATTTTTTCTATTCTCAGAATTAGTGACATATTTTCAAATAACAAAAACTGCATTTATTTTGAATATAATTTTATGAATCAAATTATTTTTCGTATTGAGAGAATTTTTATTTTTAATAAAATGCCAAGAATAAGACAAAATTATTTTATTTAAAATGCGAATAAATCGAATTTTTGGAGCTTACTTTACTCATATTGTTACCCAGATTCGTCAAGAGATAAAAGGGTTATATTTGCCGAATTTTCTAACTATTTTGAAATGAAAATCAGACAAGGTCCTGTCGGAAAAATTGAAAATTTATCTGAGAAGATATTCAAAGGAGAAAAAGGAAGATTTAACCAAGGGGACGACTTTTATAAGCCATATTTATGCATAAAGGTATGAAGTTCTGTCAATTCTTGATCAAAATTATTATTATTAGGAACATAACTGATAAAAAGTTAAATATCATCATTTCCATTACATATTGGCGGAAAAATATCAGATTGAAAACCTGAAAATTTGACATTTCAGAGCAGTATTTTTTTATAAATTTTAGTACTGATATTATTACTTATATGAGAATATATCGTCACTAAATGCAATTTTGGTTTAAAGGTAATAATATATTTTTAGTATGATTCTTATTATCGCATGCTTTTTTGCGAGATAACAGATGCAGCTCATGCGTCATTTTCTCAGGGCATACTATTCTTCAAAATTCATTTTTACAGACTTTATAAAATATAATTGCTTATAAATAGTAAAATTCGAATCAGAAAACATCTAGAAACATCATCTATATTATCACATTTTTATAAATCACGTAGCAACGACCTCTAGATAATCTTTTCGGGAGTGACACTTGATTAAATATATCTTATTTTTATGTTGAAATTACTTTTACCAAAGTAGTTAGAATGATGTATGTATTAATGCGGTTCTTGAAAGTAAAACATTGGACACATAGAAACAATGTACTGTAAAAAGTTACTATGACTTTTAAAACGTAGTTAACTGAATGATTTTAAAATCTAAGAAGTTTTGAACATCGTCATATATTTCAAAAAATTTTTAATATTGACAATTTGAAAAATGTTTGCACAAAGCAAAGAAGAATAGGGGGCATTTTTATTTACTTAAGGTTTTTGGATTTCAAATTTTCCATATTTGAGAATCAACTCATTAATACATTACTCAAATTACCTACACTTAAACTACAACTCGCACTGTCACTTCACTCTCAAACCAAAGTCGACATACATTTAAACAATATTTTTTTCATCTTTTACTCCTGTGCTCCTGTGCTTATCTTAATTAAGTGCATCTACATTTGAATAAAATAAATCTCTTCAGATAGAGGTACCAAAGCAGGAGAAATTACCAATGCCATCTTGTTCATGATTGCCAAGGACTATTTACCCCTTCAGACCGTTGATAATGAGGGATTCAAACATCTTACGAAAACTACTGTGCCACTTTACACAGTCCCTGGAAGGAAAGCGATTACAACAAAATCGAAGAATAATATTATTATCTGTCCAAGTGCGTTAAGTAGAAGTTCAATGAATTTAAACATTTTTCAATAACTTGTGATATCTGGACCGACATCCACAACACCGTAAGCTATTTTGGTCTGACTGCACATTACGTCAATCAAGGGTAACTCTAATCCACCGCACTTAGTGTGACAGAACTATATGGAAGGCACACCTTTGAGGTAATAGGGAAGTGGGTGCGAAAGATCATAAAAGACTGGAACATAGATGAAGATAAAGTCGTTGTATTTGTTACTGACAACGCCTCGAACATAAAAAAAGCTATCAGAGATACTTTCGGATTTAATAAACCGATATCGTATCTTGCTCATTCACACAATTTAGTTGCTGAAGATACGTTGAATGTACCGGATGCAACGAATCTGTGTAAACATATTAAAAAATAGTAATCTACTTTAAACAGTCAACTATTGCTGCTGACGTGTTACTTAAGCTCACGCCACTTAAATTGAATCAAACCATCGAAATACGTTGGAACTCAATTTACAAAATGCTGAAAAGATTTATTTTACTTTCAAAGGAAATCGCTTCAGTTCGCTTGAGCATTCCGGAGTCGCCCAATATGTTAACCGCAGTGGAATTGCAACTGGCGAACGAAATGGTCGAGGTTCTTTCTCCTCTTGAGAATGCTAGGAGGGAAGTCTGTGGCGAAAAAATTGTAACAATAAGCAAGGTTATTCCTTTGATCAGCATGTTGAAAATAATTACATGATGGCAGTTTCCACAATTTTGGATCCCCGTTTTAAAGAAATGCACTTTACGCGTTTGGCAAGTGCTACTGCAATTAGTCACATTGCTAAGTGGATGAGGGAGAAAATTCAAATGAACAATGGCAAAAATGCAACTGTAGAAAGTTGTGTGGAAGTACAGCAATGAAATTTGTCTGATGATCTATGGTCTTTCCACGATCAGATTTTGAAAGATAAAACAAACAGATTTGTGCAGAGAAATGAAGAGGGTCTTCCAACAGAATTAAAACACTACTTAAGTCAACCTCAAGTGGACCGGGAAACTGATGTACTTCAGTATCACTGTTCCTACATTCTTTGTCAAAATCCGAATGGCAGTTGGAGGTTTAGAGAAAAACAATATAAAATATTGAAATAATATAAAATATATTGATATGATATATATAAGATAACACAAAAACTGTAAGAGAAATATGTAACATAAATATAATAAACAATATGTATATGATATACATAATATAATATAAAAACTGTAATAAAATAAATGTTTTTACGAATGGATTCTTGTGCTTTTATTTAGAAACGTCGAATAAACTAAGAGTTACAAACAAATTAATGATAAACAAGTGATCACATTAAAAACAGTTATTTAAAAAGTTCCGATTTTTAAGATTGATTCTTGTAGAATCGATTATTTTCTTTCGATTTTTTGGTGAATCGATTCTTCTCTGTTCGATTCAGATTAGATTTAAGAATCGATTCTTTTCGAAGAATTGAACATCCCTAGTGCAGTTTACAAAAAGTGCTCTGAAATCTCTATGTTCATTCGATGATGAACAAAAGATCAATTATATCTTGATAAATTAAAGAATTAAAAATTTAAGGAATTTTCCTAGTTTCAAGGATTTCAAGGTCACTAGACATGCTAGATGATACTTGAGCTCGATTTAAAATAATGAATTTACGAAATAAAAACTCATGTCTAATCTATGTATGTATGTATATATGTATGCATGTTTGTATATATTTATGTATGGGTGTATGTATACGTAAATATTCAGAATTTGTTTAGGGCAGCGATATTTTACTTTTATTCGCTTGTATAAATTACTGTTTACGAATTTTGAAAATCTTTAAATTCCTTGGAATCCTTAGGAAGTGTTTGAAATGTTTTGAAAATTTATGCGAAATAATTTGGAATCTTCTAAACTTATGTGCAACCTTTTGAAATCGTTTAAAATGTTTGTGAAATATTCGAAATATGGTGTGCGGGCATTTTTGAAGTCTTTGAAATCCGTGATATCTTTTTGAAAAGTTGAAATGTCTTTCAATATTTTGTAACCTTTTAGAATCTGGTGCGAACTAAAAACCAAGGTTCATTATAATTTTGAAACTGAATTAAAATCGAAATTTTGAGCCAATAATATTTATAATTTGTAAGTTGAATATCACAAAAAATGTACATTTCAACAGTAGTATATAAAATGTATGTATACAAAATGTTCGTACAAATGTATTTATACCCACAATTGCGAATAAAACTTAATCCGTTATATATTATAAAATGCTTGCGTTATAATTATGTAGTATTACTTCAGGATACAAAAACCATAAACAATAATGATAGCTTTTAATAATTAATTTACTTCAATGTCAGCACTAATTATCATCACACTATAACTGAATAGTTAAGAATACGCATTCCGAGGCCAAATGTCAACTTTCCTTTCAGAATCAATTTTACAAACGTGCCTCGAATCCCATTGAATAACATTGCTACTTTATGCTCATGGCATTATGGTATTGTTGAAAAGGGTCTATCCATTCACAAGTTTTTGCCGCCTACTGAGGGAATTTGGAGTAATGGATCCTTTTACACTTTCCAATGAGGCTCAGCCTTCTTCCCCCCCATGCCACACCCAACCAGCAGACATCGCCCGCAACGAAGATAAAGCCTCTTCTTATGGTAGCCTCCCGTCTACAATATTGCAGCGAAAGAAAATAAATTCGGCAAAGAAGTACGTCTGCGGCATATTCCTGTTACCTTGAGCCTTAGCAGGCAGAGTTTTTTGTATACAGAGGGCTTTCACCTTTTATTTAGTTTTTGTCTTATCGCGTTTCTTAGTATACACTGACAGTTGCCTGCAATCACGCCCTTTAGGCCTGTCTGCCTGGGGTTCTTGAGCAGGTGGAGGGTGGCAGTCACACATTTCTGAAATCACTAATTTCCCCCTACAATGTGGTACAGATTTCACTGCGTTCAGACATTCTAGGTGAATATTGAATAAATTTGCCGATAAAAGTCCAATTTTATCGCACCTATGACCGACTTGAAACTGGTAGGCGAGCAGTTTCTTGATCGCCTACGTGTCAGCTTTCATTTACACTAACTTTTATCATGATCAGTTCACACCTTTGAAAAAACGCAGTGGAATCTCAGACTATACGGAGCGTTGATATAGCAGAATATAAATTTAATTAGATGGCACTGCGTCACACGCTATATAGTGAAATGCATCACATTATTTGTGGGCTTAACTTGAACTTTACTTTTCAATTTTTATATCACGTATGATCTGTGATTACTTTTCATCTAAGACTGAACAGAAATACATTTTTTTATGAATAATTCTATGGTAAACAAGAATGAAAGAGATTCACAATTGAAAACCAGACTGCAAAACTACGTCACTTTTTGGCTGATTGGAGGCAAGAAATAATAATTTCATAAAAAAATGTACTATTTTTTTGAAAATTATTTTTGTTTTAGTTTGAAATTCAATTATTTAGTTTAAAATTTAATTATGTGGTTTCAAATTCGACCTTTCGTTTCATAATTGAACTATGTAGCTAAAAATTAATCTATTGTTTCAAAAATTCATTTCTTTGTTAAAAATTAATTTTTAAAAGTAAACATTTGATTAATTCAGCTGCTAATTCTTCTTATTTGTCCAAGCATTTAGTATTTCTTGGAATATTCACCTTTTTGTAAAAAAATATGTTAATATTTTTTAGCAAATTGTTTCTTCGGTATACAATTCACTTGTGGGATTAAAAGATTAACTACTTTATAAAAATACTGATCTTTGGATTAAAAATGAATTGCTTCAATGAAAGGTGAATTTTTTTTAAACTGAAACTTACATTATTTCAGTTATCATATTCAGATGAATAATTTCTTTCAAGACTTGCAAAATGCCAACGATGCAATTAGCAACGGTGTAATGTACAACATTTGTGATTCGTTATTGTATTGTGGGTTGAAAAGGAGGGTGTTCCAGAAGTGATAAGGGAATGAAACTTTTTTTAGTACCTTCGGACATCAAGTAGACAAATTATGAAGCATATTATTTAAGGTCTGGAATTTAGGGAATCCTTTAAATTTGTTTACATTTTTATTATCTTAGGGGTTGCAAACGTGGGTGTTTCGGGTGTTGTCCTCGTCTATATACCGTATAAATTTCGAAGGACTAGTCGGATTGGATTTTTCTTTGGCACAAAGTTTAAGGGCCAAAAAGAAAGATTGAGTTCGTTAACCACTAATTTATTATGAAAATTCAAAAAGTTTAAAATTTTTTCAAATTATTGATACCACTTTTCTCCAAGATTTGAAAATTCTATTTCGAGCTATTTAAAGTATACAAAAACCAACTCCATTTTGTCAAAAAAAAAACAACTTTTCTACATTATGCTCAACAGTTTTATATTAAATATAATACATTTTTATGTAACTCTGCCTGGGATTGCTTATTAAGATATTTCAAAATAAAGTATGAATTGTATTTATCGTGATTACTTTAGTATTCGTTTCTTATTTTGCACTAAATTATATTCTTAGCTGCGCTCAAACATGTAACATTTCAATAAATGTATATCATTACAATTCTAAATAGAGTTAGATGTAAAAAATGACATACTTCAGACCAAGTAAATGAACTTGGTCTTGGACATATTTCAGTATGTTATTTCTTGTATTGAATAGAAATTAAAACATACTTATTCTGATTGATGAAATTTGCGAAAGTCATTTTTCGCATACAACTAATACCTTCTCATTATGGATGATAATGTAATTCATTATTTTTTGTGTGATCAACATTTGAATTTTCGATTTCTTGCAACAAAATTAAAAAATTAAATGAATAAATCATG
The DNA here is from genome assembly GCF_010883055.1 of Belonocnema kinseyi. Taxonomy (NCBI): domain Eukaryota; kingdom Metazoa; phylum Arthropoda; class Insecta; order Hymenoptera; family Cynipidae; genus Belonocnema; species Belonocnema kinseyi. Next base: position 131,288,206 of record NC_046663.1, read on the forward strand.
TAGAGCCTTGGAAAATTAACTTTTTTCTCTTCCTCAATTTTTCCATATCACGCTTTTTTTAATTCAAATGTCCATTTTCGTTTGGTTTTTTTAGATTTTAAAAATCCTATAACTTTGGTAATTTTAATTTTATCCAAAAAAGTGAGTGGGATAAATTGTTCATATTTTTGAGTGAAATAAATGACTCTCGCTATAATTTTAAAATGTTGAGATACATAGTCTCGAACATTTTCAAAAAGCTCTAACTTTTTGAATTGTTAGCAGAAATTGCTGGTTAACAAACTCGATCTTTCTTTTTGGCCCCTCTAACGGTGTGCCAAAGAACAATCCAATTCGACTGTTCTTTCAAAAGTTATCCGACATAAAGTCAACCACGACAACAACGGCAACGACGCCGGACAGACAGGCTGACACCGACGTAAAACTGGGTTTTCTTACTCAGGGGGCCTCAAAGCGTGGACATTTGATGAAATTCACAAAAGTCATTTTTCGCATAAAACTAATACCTTCTCAGTATGGACGAGAATGTAAAAATAGGATTTTTGACGTTTTTATATTCTCCAATACCGACGATCAAACTTGTTCTTTTTAACATTGTAGGTGTGGGTATAGTAAGGGTGGTTTTTAGGGGGGTTTCCAAACATTCTTACGGACTTCATAATTCGTAGGAGAAAAGAAACAGATTTTTGATGTTTTTATATTTTCAAATATCGACAATCACACTTCTCATTGTTAACATTTCTGGTGTGGTTATAGTAGTGGTCGTTTTTAGGGGTCTTGCTGAACATTTTCGCCGACTCCATTATTTGTGGGATAAGAAAAGAGGATTTCGGACGTTTTAATTTTTTTAAATATCGACAGTCAAACTTTTATTAGGCAGGTCTGAATAATGGGTGATGTGTAGGGGTAGATAACTCTTTAAAAACATTTATGTTCGACAATTCTTGCTGACAGAATATTATTTTTTGCCCTTATAATTGATTTAATAAAATACAACTAATTCGTTCAAAGTTCAAGTGCTTAGTTAAAAATTATTTGTAATACTTTAAAAATCATCACATTGCTTGTAAATGTAATTATTTTGTTGCAAAATTCGCTTTTGTCGAATGAAAATTAACTTTATTGTTTGTAATTAATATTTTTGCTTTAAAATTAAACTAGGTTGGAAAAAAGTTGAAAAGTTTGTTGAGAAGTGAAGGATATATTATTTATAAATAAAAGTATTTGAGAGGAAATTGAAAACAATTTTTTTAAAGGGTGTACGTTCTTCATTATTTCATTAAAGTGCAAAGATACTGGTAACTTGGAATAAAATATGAAAAAAAAAATTATTGTAGAAATGAATGACAAAAAGTGTCAAGAATTAATGATTAAAACACAAATATAGAGTACATTTTCCACATTGAAATTTATCTTACAATCACATTTTTCATAATTTATCAAGTTACTACTCTGGCAAACCAATAGAAATAAATTCTCAACAAAAAATTCACTACATTTGCGCATGCCTATTTTTTCGGCAAGGCTCGCGAAGTTCGCAGCGAGCTTCTTCAATGCCGAGGATTCTTGCAGCGTCCAGTCTCACTGCGAGTTCTCTCGGCAGCCGAGAATCGCGTATTTCCTGCAAGCAGAGTCGAGCACCACAGCTGGCCACAAATTTCTCAACCGTTCCGATAGACACTGACCTACTTTCCTCTCCTCTTTGGCTAGAGAAGAGAAAGGGTCGAGCGACGCATCGCTCCTAGTCCCTGCGCAAAATTTGTCCGTGCACACACATAGAGGGCCAACCAATCGCATGCGATCTGTTGCGATACTGCTCTGCATTCTATTTATGTACCGTTCAACTATCGGGCGCCGCTCGAAAAGCATAAGCATTATATATTTACAGGGTGGACACGCTGGGGCTTACATAAATGGCCAGTTGAATGCTACCCGAATTACACAAGAGCAGGGGAGAAGTCATTATACAGGGGTATTTTCATATTTCGCGCCTTTAAAGTTGCATTCGGATCGGCCATTCGGCCAAGTCCGTGTATCTGCGGATCAAGTTTATGAGAATTTCCATGGTTGCGTTCGAAACTTCAAGCGGTTATGTTCAGATTCACCTGTTTGCCCTAGTCGCTGTCAGTAAATATAGGCAATGTGAATTTAAAGTTCACGCATGTAATATTTCATTCACTTTATTTAAAACATATCATGTCTATTCATAACATACCTTTTTTTCTGCAGTAAAAATAAGCGTTAAACACCATTCACTCTTCGCCCACTGGAAGCGCAGAATATTATTACTATTTTATAGTATTTGTCACTGAGCAGCTATTCTATAATGGTATTAGCAAAGAAAAAAAATTACGTTTACTTCTCAGTTCACATGTCTCACTTCATTATTAATTAAACACTTTTATTATTTGTAATTACTATATAACATAACCTATATTGTTTTGACACTTGTATCCATTTGAAGTTTCGAACGCAACCAAGGAAACTATCATAAACTTGATCCGAAGATGCACGGAATTGACGTAATGACCAATCCGAATGAAACTTTAAAGGCGCGAAATATGAAAATACCCCTGTATAATGGCTCCTGCCCTGCTGTTAT
>NC_046663.1:131290907-131309308 GCF_010883055.1 Belonocnema kinseyi
GGGCAATTGAACCTGTGTGGCAAGAAATGTATGAACAACGAGGCTCAAAGAAAGGCGCAGCCGGATGTCGAGAGAACCTGCTCATCGATAGATGTGTCTGCAAAGATGCAGCATTCTACCAGCGTGACCTATCGATGGCCTGGATTAATGATCGGAAAGCTTTCGATTCGACATCCCATAGATCTGGAAAAAATCGTGTGACAACTAACAAGGTCACGTTTCAGAGAGGTGTCTTTTAGGGCGATACCATGAGCCCACTCCTCTTTTGCCTTACATTACTGCCACTATCTCTAGCACTGCGCCATTCCGACGGGTACTTGTGCGGCAAACCTGCAGATCGAAAGTACAAGGTCACTCATGTATTTTACATGGACGATCTTAAGATTTATGCTAAAAACAGAGAGCAACTGCATCTAGCTCTGGGGATTGTCGAACGATATACTAAGGAAATTGGAATGGAATTTAGGTTAGACAAATGCGCCAAGGTTTATTTGAAGCGAGGAAAATTTAATGGCATCCCTGAAGATCCTGAGCTCGTTGATAGAAGTGCGATACGACACCTTTCCGCTGGAGAGCCTTATACATACCTGGGCGTGCCACAGAGCCGCATTCAGGATGTGACATCTATAAAGGATATTCTCCGAAGCAGATACAAACGTCTCATTCGACAGATTTGGTCTTCCGAACTGTCGGTGAGGAACAAAGTATCTGCAACGAACATGCTTGCCGTCCCGGTACTACTCTATTCATTTGGAGTAGTTCCATGGACGAAGAACAAGCTCAGATCTCTTGATATCGGGACAAGAAAGGTTATTCACATGAAAAAAAGCATGCATCTTAAGTCTTCCGTTCCACGACTGTACATCTCACGCCGTCAAGGGGTCGCCGAATATTGAGTCTTGAATGTCTTCACAACAGGATTATTCTGGGTACAGCACGTAGAGTTGCAAATGGAAGAGACCCTCTTCTTAAAATGGTCAGGAATCACGAAGAAGTGGGCAAAGGAGCATTTCTGTACAAAACAGCGGAGGAGGCTGCTGAAATACTCGGACTTGACTTCAGTATTAGGGGTGAGCAAAATGCATCAAATCTTATCTATCTCGAGTATTCACTTCTGAAAGCTCGGATTAAGAAAGCACAAGAGAAAAACTTTCGTGAAGAGCTCCTCGATAAGAGGATGCACGGTATCTTCCACAGAAATGTGAAGGATCAGTCAATGTCTTGTGAGCTAACGTTTGCTTTCCTTAAATCGCCCGAATAGAAGTCTGGTACAGAGGATTTCATTTTTGCATGCCAAGAAGGTGCCATTTCCACCTTAAAATACCGTCGCCACATTTTGAGCCAAGACATTCCCGATGATAGCTGCAGGGCGTGCCATGCACACCCCGAGCATTTAGCTCACATACTATCTAGTTGTCTAACTCACGCGGGAATGACCTACATTCAAAGGAACAATGCGGCACTAAGAGTACTTTATTACCATCTCTGTGACTCCTACGGCATTCACCTTAATATCGCTCCTCTAAATACTTCTAGGGAAATTGAGTCAATTGTCGAGAATGGGAAGTGCCGAATATACTGGAACTTTATATTCTCGACAATTGTTTCTGTTGCTCACTCGAGGCCTGACATGGTTCTTCTTGACTTCGAGAAGCGAACCATGTTCGTTATCGAATTTTCGGCACCAGCTGACAAAAAAATCATCGCCAAGGAGAATGAAAAGAAAGAGAGGTATCGAGACCTTATAAGGGAGTTGCAACGATTGTACCCGGAATATTCTGTTAAACTGATCGTCCTTATCATGGGCGCTCTTGGAGGTGCCAAGCTTTCACTTGCTAATGTACACATTAATAACTAGGAAGCTTGTCAGAAATATTCAAAATATTTAAAAATGATTAATTTCTAAAAAAGCTTTCAATGCCGGTGTTTTTTATCATGATAAACTCTACAGTCTCTCTTTAAACACACTAATATTGGCAACGTGGAAGACTTCTCGTGCGTGAGCCGTTTCCAGAATAATGCACGTGTATTTTCTTGTGCGAACACCTTAACCATTGATGAGGAACGCTCAATTATATATCTGTCAGATAGAGTGCGTGTAATGTAGTAATAAATCTGTAAAGATTATATAATTTGTTGTAGGTATGCAATGCATAATTAAAAGAGTTACTCTTTGGTTAACATCTCACTTGAAAAATTATGTTATATTTTATTGTGGTTAATTAAATTAAATAAACCATTCTATGAAAGTAAAAATGTTCTAAAATTACATTGTAGTTGAGGAAATCATTTTTCTTTAATTTTTTGTATAAAAAATTTCAGTTTAAAAAATTGTTTCTTTGGATCTAACGTTTTTGATTCTCATTAAAAAATGTTTTATCACACCAAATGAATGGAAAAAACTAAAAATTTAGTAGCAAAACTACTAGCATTGCAGAAATCTAAAAAGAGTGCGAAAGAATACGCCTTTTTGTAGATCTAAAATGCGCGGTCGCTTCGGTGGATGGTGGGAGGTTGCGGGAGGTAGTCGAAGAGAAGGGAGTGGAGAAAGGCCTCATAGAGATGGTAATTCACGTATATGAAGAGACGAAAGATAGGGTGAGAGGAGCGAAGGAAATCTTGGAGGGTTTCTGGATGGATAGCGGATTGAGGCAAGGGTGCTCGCTTAGCCCAACGATTTTTGCCATTTTGATCGCGAATATGGAAAGTAAGCTAGCGGCTAAAATGGTATGAGGAGTTAGGATAGGAAGAGTTTGGGTACGGTCACTCACACATGCAGATGACATACTGCTGTTAGCAAATAGCGAGGAGGTTTTAAAGGATAATATGAAAACTTTGAAAAGATACTTCCATACAAATTGGTTGAGTCAAATGCGGAAAAGTGGAAGGTCACGGTTTTGAGAATAGAAGGTTTTGGAGGGATAAGGGAAGGAAGTGGAAGTGGAAGGGTAAGGTCGTACAGAAGGTGAAAGAGTTTGTGTACCTAAGCTTTCTGTTTCGGGGGAATTAAGGAATAGATGGTCAAAAATGGAATTTTCTTTGAGAAAAATATAAATTGGAACACATATGTAATTAATTGTTTCTTATGATACTGTATAATTTTTTAGGGCCACTTATCCCGATTCTGATAACAAAAATGCAAAATTCGTGATGGTGGATCCAAATATGGCGACCATGTTTTTTTATCGAATTCGAAGTTTTTCTTTCCGCTAAGCATGAAACTACACGCGAGGGAGATCTTTCGGTCGCTGATTGTGATTCTCATCTCATATTTTCATATAACAACGTAATTTCATTGATAAAAAATCATTTATAAATCCGCCATTTTGAATTTTAGAATTTTGACGTCGGAATCGTAAACAGCGACCAAAAAGGCTCCATGCAGCAAGTTTTGTGTCAATCGATCGAAAATTGCGAATGAAAAGATAAATAGTCGCCATCTTGGAACCGACGTTTCGAATTTTGCAATTCTGACGTCAGAATCGTAATCAACGACCCAGAAAACTTGTATGTAACCATAGATGATAAGAATTAGTTTGACAGACAATTTTTGTCCTTGAATCATTAATTAATTTCTCTCTCTACCTAGTGTTGAAAATTATTTTTGGAAGGAACTAAAACTTTTACGAGATATCACGAACGAAACCCTTATATCTCTTAAAAATTAGGAATGTCCTACTGAGAACTGGGATCACATTTTAATTTACTGGATCCTAAATAAATTGCATAAAAATTCCGTAGCTGAGTCGGAAAAAATCTCTCAAATAGTACTACTTATCCTATATATGACGATTAGGCCAAATTTCTTGATACTAGAGTTCGTACTTTAGAAGCTCATAATATGTCCAAAAAAGCCTAAAAAAATGTAAACAATACGAATTCTTTTTGCAGCAAGGAGATACTCTGCGCAATCACATAGCACTACGACGCCTAACGGTCCGAAATGTATCTTTTGTGGTGAAAATCATTATCTATCTTAATGTTAAACTTTTAGAAAATATACAGTATACCTCAGCGTAAAGAAATTGCTCGAGAGTATAAACTCCGTCTTAGATGTTTGAGGTAAAGCCATCGAAGCCAAAGCTGCAAAAGTAAAATATCTGGTTTTCAATGTAAAAAAGCTCATCGTATTTTAATGCATACTGAGTTATCGTGCCCAGATTCTTCTAAACAATATTTTAGCAAATCAAATTCTAATTAAAATCAATCGACAAAGTCTAATTCTGTTGCTTCAAATAGCAATGTTGATAAAATCGTGAATGGAGCTGCAGAAATTCCTTCATGTAATACTATCTCTACTGATTCTTCAGTTAATTTAAGATGTTTTCAGAGTACAAAAACATTATAAGCTACAGCTAAAGTTTTTATTCGCGCTCACAATGGGAGAGAAAGTATTGCGCGAGTGTTTTGACATCAAGGTCCCGATGCTACGTTTATCTTCGAATCTTTGTTGTAATATTTGCGTTCTAAGCGTTTTCCTGTAAATTCAAAAGTAACTGCCTCCGCGAATGTTCTGATTGGGGTATCATGATCTCGATGCAACCTATTTATTGCGCCTACGAATGATCAAATTGAATCATACCCTATTTATTCATTTGTTTTACCACAGTTTATTAATTACAACCCTCTAAAGACAGAGTTAAATTCTGAATAGGATCACCTTCGTAACCTAGAGTACGCGGATCCTACTTCTTCAGGAAAATCATTAAATGACCTTTTCTTAGTAGACCCAAAGCTTTATAATGATCTTACAGCTAGTATTATTTGTTGGAGACATTTTCAATCTGGTTTAACGGCTGATATAACCAAAATGTTTAGATAAATCTGGTTGAATGCTATAGATGTTGATCTACAACGCATAGTTTCTAGTAAATGACCTTCTAGAAAGGTAGTTCGCTATTAATTAATGATGGTCACATATGGAACGGCGTCGGCTCCATTCTTAGTGTAAGGACGATACTAAATCTCTCCTCGGCTTATGATGGTTTCAAAAATCGGATACGTTTCTGTTTTTAATTAATATTCAAAACATCGAAATTGCTACTAAAAGAAAATTTCTATCCTTGATAGCTCGTTTATTTGATCAACATCAGTGGTTAGCGCCTGAAATTATAGTAGTAAAAATTTGTATGCAGAAACTTTGGTTGAAAAAGTTCGACTAGGATGATTAATTCCCAGCAGATCTAAATAATAAATGGAATGCGTATTTCAAAAGTTTACCTCTACTTGAAAAAAGAACCATATCGCGCTGGAATGGTCTCACCTCTAATTTCAAATCTATTGTATTACATAGATTTGCAGATGCTTTCTAGTAAAGCTTACGAGACAGCCATTTATTTAAAAATAATTAATAAGGCAGAAAAGGTTAAAACTTCTCTATTAGTAGCAAAGTCTAAGACGGCTCCTGTCATAACTGTTTGTATACTACATTTGGAACTTAGCGTCGCAGCATTTTTAGCAAATCTGGCTGAAAATGTAGTGAAATCAATGAACCTTTCCGAAGTACCCTTATATTGCTGTTGCCGAAATAGGGTCTACATGGCCAAAATTGATCAGAATCATAGCTTATTGTCTTTGATTTATAGATCGTATTTCTAGAGGCCTGAAAAAATTAAATTAATCTTTTATATTCATTGATATATTAAATAGAGCAAAATTCTGCCTGTTCAAACAATTGCAAGAACAACCTTTTTTTAGCGGAAATTACGTTTCTTAAAAATAATACTTCACATAAGCATTCGAATCCTCCAAAAAATTGGTCACCCTTTTTGGACAGTGACGGACGAGTAAAAGGTCGCCTAGAAAATGCTCCTATTACCTATGATGCCAAGCACTCAATAATTTTACCAAAAAATCGATTCACGGATTTAATAATAGAGCAAGCTCATCAGAGAACCTTACACGGTGTCCAGAATAAATTCTACATGTACTCAGACAAAATAATTGGAGTTTAAAAGCACGTTATACTGCTTGAAGTATTATTAGCAAATGCATTCCCTGTATCCGCGAAAAAATCAAAGCCCCTTCTCAAGCATGGGTGAACTCCCTTCTGCCAGTGTTACTGGATCTCAACCTTTTAAATATACTGGTTTCAATTACGCAGAACCACTGTTAGTTAAATTGGGTATAGGTAGAGGTTACAAAGGCCATTAAGCAGGTATAGCTCTGTTTGTGTGCTTTGCCTCTAGAGCCCTTCATTTAGAGCTGGTATTTGATTATACCTCTGATGCCTTTCCGACTACATTTGATCATAAACTCACTATAGGAGAGTTGTCAATACTCCTTTGTCAGATGGAGGCGATCCTTAATTCTAGAGCTTTGTAAGCTGCATCAGATGATCTGGATAATTTGTCATATTTGACTCCAAGTCATTTTCTCATAGATTCATCTTTGCCATCGGTTCCAGAACAATTAATTCTTGATTTGACAGAAAATCATCTGTCCAGATGGCAGATGGTTCAACGCTTCAATGACATTCTCTGGCGAAGGTGGTCTCTAGAATACTTTCAGGGTTTTCAAAATCGGTATAAATGGCAAGAACCCTATTCAAACTTTTATGTAGGAGATATTATCCTTTTACGAGACAAGGATAATCCTCCTTGCAAGTGGAATTTGGGTCACTTTACTGCTTGTCCTCCCGGTAAAAACAATTTGGTACAATCAATTACTGTCTAGACGTGTGAAGATACTTATGATCGACCTATTGTACAAGTGTGTCTCCTAACTATAAATAAAAATTAAGAACTATGAAAGTTAATATTAATTTTTCACGGCGGGCGGGATAGTCGTCTTATATTTACGCACTTTTATTAACAAATTTCTACGCACATTATAATAATTAATTTAAATACGAAAGATATAAAATATTAATAGTAAAATATTTACCTTTGTAATCAAAATTGTGTCAAATTTGTTGTGTTCTAAATTAAATCATTTGATGAAACTGTTATCATCATAAACCTAATTTCTGAACAAAATCATTTTCATCTATCATTAGATAGATTTCGTTTCAATACTTTGAAACAGGCGGGCAGTATGTTCACGCAGTTTTGACTTAACGAATAAGTACTCGGGTGAAATGACTAATTGATACGGGTGTGCGTGTGACGTATGCTTTCTTTTGCATTATATCAATTGCCATAAGCGGCCGAAATTTCAGCATGAGATGAGAGAGAAAAGGGAGCGGCACACGTAAGCGATAAGCATTTTTGACGAACTCTCATAATTATGAAAATATTAAATTAATGAAAGTGTGTGCAAATAGAATAATTGACAATAAATAAACGACCATTTATTGGCGCTAAATGAAAGCAGTTTTCTTTGAATTATTAAACCAGATATTCACTCTGATCCTTATCTAGCAACAATCAATCTTTTAAAAGTACAAAGAATTAATCCTCAAAGAATTAAACAGTAATATTAACCTCATTCGATATTGATCTCACTGGGGCACCGTTTTCAACGTTAGAGCAGTGACGTTTTATTAAATAAAAATCTTGAGCGTTTAGCGTTCATGTGTTTTACGAAGCACGCGATATATATCTTGAAAATAAACGCGCTTTGTTTTGATCTGACGTTGGCACCTCATCTGCGCTTACGGAAGCATGTTTTTAATTTTAGACTACATCTCGAGCGCTCAGCGTTCGTTTGGGTAGACCAGCGCACGGTGAACATCATTGTAAGATTATCCTTATTTGATATTGGTCTCACCGGCCCACCGTTTGCAAAGTTATAGCATTGACGTTTCATTTAATTCAATTCTTGAGCGCTTAGCGTTCAGCAGTTTTGGGATGCGCGCAACATACATTATTATCAAGCTAGCATTTGGTACCTACCTCGCTCTGTCGTCGTCTCTCCCCTTCCAGCATATATAAGAATTCATTTTTTTCACCAAATTAAGCGCTTAGCACCGTATAGCGCAAAAACTGTCTATTTTTATTAATATTTGTACCGTGTCTTTCATTAGGCCCTTATTATCTACATATTTTATCTGACCCAAAAGTCAAAAACGAACCTCAAAATTCTTAAATAATTTCAAAATGAATATATAATATATATTATGTAATATATAAAAATCCAACCTTTGAATTTTGGTTAAAAAGATGCCACTTTCCGACGAAAAATACTATGATAAAATGTAATTTTTTTCGAAATTGTGAGTTTAATTTTTAAATAAAATAATTTTTATTTCAAATAACTCATGCCTAGTATAAATCGGAAAAGAAATACAAACCTGAAAAATTTTATGGTTTTATTTATGAAAAATACCAATTTTTTATGGAAATATAGTTGCGAATTGTATTCTTTCAAATCTATATCGATATTTTCGGTGAAAATAGCTAGAATCTTTTTTAAGGTGTTTCAAATATAATTTTTTCAATCAAATTTATTTAATTTATATCTAATGAATTTTGTGATCAATACCAACTTCAGATGACTCACGCCAACATAACCTATAATTTTTGCAAAATGACCAAGTTTCCTCCAAGTCTGATAATTTTTTATTGAAAATATCAATCATTCCTAACGAATAACAATAACATAACACAAAAGAATATTATTGAGAATTTTAAATCTTGTTCTAAATTCAATGCTTTTCCTCCCAAAGAACGGATTTTTTCTGAAAAATGTGAATATTACCTGAAACTGTTCCAAAATCGCAAATCGTAATTGCATAATGAATTTTGTACTTAAATACTAGTTTTTGCTGTAAAATTTTAACCTAAACCAAAATTATTAAAAATTGGATATCTTGATGATTCTTGTTTGAAAATGCTAAATTCAAACACAAAAAAATACAACCACCTAACATCTTTAATTACTTTTAGGCCTTCTTCGAAACTTTCTGATATAACCTTTTTTTTAATCCAGAAAAAAGCATTGATCAAAAAAATGTGTTCGATTTTTAATAATTTATTAGACAATTCAACAGTTTCAATTTATCTGCTTAACAGTAATGGCTATTTAAAAAGCACAATCCGCTTTAGCTAAAAGTTGTATAATTTTCTTTCAATTTAAATTGACAAAATCTGATTCTACTGCTTGAAAGATTCTTCACAATGCTATTAATAAAATTTTCAGTATATATTACTCAGAGAATTGTTTTATTTAAAATATGATTAAATAAAAGTATTGTTACGTATAATTTTTAAATAAAATCATTTCTATTACCATGTGACGAATAAAATTTTTAAGAAACTCTGAAAAAATGGAAAGAGCTTTTGCAAATCAAAATTGAATACAAATTGCATATTTTGCCTTAAGCAGATGCAAAAATACAAATTTGTAAATAACTATATACATAGCAGAAATATGTTAGCGCCTTTTCTCTGAAAACGCGTTTTAATGACTTAAAATTGTTCTAAAATTCTACCAAACATTTTGCCCCGACACCCTACATTTGTATATCTAATTTGCAAATTTGAGATATAAAACTACTTCATGTAATAAAAATTGAAATAACTAAAATAAAGAGTAAAGAGTATCAATTTTTAAAGTGGTCAAAGAGAGAAAACATACAAAGTAAAGTAAATCACTCCTTGTGTAAAGTATTATATTGTTTATATTGACATATTTTTGGGCGATTGTCGAAAATTTGACTATTTCAGACAATGAGATTTTCAAAAACGATAAAATTTTTAAACCGGCCAAAATATTTAAAAGAAGGGATAAGCTGAGGACGAGTAGGTAGACGGAGAAAAATATGTGAATTTCATATATTTTGAAATTTTGAATCTCTAATTAAATTGTTTTGTAATATAATTATAATAATGAGATAATATCATAAAGCTGGGATAATATTAGAAATATGTTATTCTTGAAAGAAAAAGTTAAATGTATTATTATCATTATCACACTTTCCTCATTCTTACAATTGAAATATTTCTTTAATGTGAATTAAATATGTAATTTTTAGTTTCGACACTATACATTTATTCATTCGACCTAACTTCTATTTCTCACAAGTGCTGAATCAATTCCTTTAGTTAGTATAAAAGAAAGTTCTCAATTTTACCTCTCAGAGTGAACCATGCATCTGCTTTGTTTCGTCGAAAGCGTCGTATATGTGTAGTATTATATTTATTTATGTGTATATTATATTGTTATAAGTAGTAAACAGTATTTACGTCTTGTAGCACTTGTTTTATAGACGTGTTTTTGTACGTTTAAAAGGCGTGTTTCTTCGTGGTTAGGGGGAGATTGTGGGAAATACTGAAAGAGAGGGGAGTGGAGAGAAGCCTAATCGAAAGGGGGAGGTATATGAAAACGCGAAAGATAGGGTGAGAGTAGGGTAGGAAATCTTGGAGGGTTTCTGGGTGGATAGGGGGTTGAGGCAAGGGTGTCTGCTTAGCCTAACGCTTTTTGCAATTTTAATCGCGGATATAGAAAACAAGCTGGCGGCCGAAGTGCTAAGAGAAGTTAGGGTAGGAGGAGTCGGGACATTGTCACTCGCATATGCAGATGACATAGTGCTGTTAGCAAAGAGCAAAAAGTCTTTAAAGGAAATGATTGAGAAATGATTGAGAAAATACTTGGATGAAAATAGGTGAGGGTTAAATGCGGAAAAGTGAAAGGTTATGGTGGTCAGGAAAGGAAGAACGAGTTTGGATATCATAACGGGGAATTGGGCATGTAAATATAAGGGGAAATTTTTGGAAGAGGGGGACGTAAACTATGAGGGTGGAAAATGTAAGGTATTTTAGAACCCATGCATTGAAGATGGATGAAGCGAGAAGGATGCACAAGGAAGGAATGAAGGAAGTTATATGAGCTGGTTAAGAAGAATATCATGGAGAGAGGGCAGAAGGGCATAAGAGAATAAGGAACTCAAGGTTTAACATGAACAATGACTGGATCATGCCAAGGAAGAGAGCGTAATATTTGTTTGAGAAAGGAGCGAAAGGAATTAAGGGAATTGTAACGAGAATGAGATGCGGATGCATGGAGGAGTATAATAGGTTCTGGCTTTCTAAAAAGAAGGAGATGTATGAATTGTGCGGGAAAGGAGATGCATAAATAAGGTAAGAGTTGGAGGAGTGTAAGGAGTTTGAAAGAAGTGGTTTAAGCATGGATGCATTGTTGCATGAAAGTGAGGATAAAAGGGCAGTAGCATGGGTAGAACAGGTGTTGGGTAAGATAGAGAAAAATAGAAAGAAGGAGAAAGAGGAATGGAAAAGAAAATATTATAAATAAGAGAGGTAGCATGTGTAAGAAAATGGCAAATATTGTAAATAGCAGATAATTAAAAGGTATTAGCCGCGAATGCAGAGGTTCTCAATGCGAAGCAAAACTTGAAAATAGGGACATGCGTGTGAGGCGAGGGAAAAATAGGAAGTCTAGGCTATGAGAGTTTATCGTCATAGCATTTAAGTATACATTTAGTCCAAATTTTAACACAGTATTAATTGCTCGGTTGATTTTTTCAACCTTTCAGTTTTGATTCATTTTTTTATCATTATCATGCAATTAAAAATATGTATACTTTCTTTATTCGTGAAGCCGCTATATTTAATTTTGATTCTCTGGAAAAAGTCCTCTTTCTTTTGATTGAACGTTTTTCCTTATCATTGAAAAAAATTTGTTTACCCGCTAAATGAATACAAAAAACTACAAATGTAGTAGGAGAACCACTAGCATGGCAGAAAGCACTAAAATAGCATCATTAAAAGGTTTACGCAGGGGCGTCTACAGAAGAGAATTCAAGGTCAACGAATTGTTATGCATGCACGACCTTAAACTCTTTACCTCTTCAAAACAGGATATATCTTGTTATATTGATATATATCTTATTAATGTTTGATAGAAATTCAAATTTCTTTTGAATAATAGCCAATTAGTGGCTTTAACGTAGCTAACAGTAGGCTCTACGACTCGACAAAGAAAAATAAGAAGTATTGGATAATAAAGAGGGAGAGAGAGAGGGATAGAGAGAGGGAAAAAGAGAGACAAAGTTGAAAGAGAGGTCCGATTAAGTTCAGACAGCGGAGTCGTTTTTTAGTAATTTGAATCTCAAACTCTCAAGTGTTGACATGGGGTTAGTGAAAACTGTATTTTTTGTGAGTCTTTTTATAAACTGGAGAGATTTCCTGTTAAAGAATTGATTTTTATGTCCGGTTATGAAAGTGCGCTTCTCCACTTGAAGTACTGACGTGCAGTGTTTTATCGAAAATAGTAATTTTTCTGAATGCAGGTGGCCCCGACGGCTTCGTTCAAGTGAGCGAACGATTATCTGGATTTCTTATTTAAGAGAAAGCTTTCCTTTTAAATAAAGTGCTACGTGGCCAGAAAAGGTTTAAAGTACGTAAGCGTTTAAAATATTTATTAAATGCGCAGCAATAAAGTTTTTTAAAATTTCCGTTAGGTATTCAGTTGACCCTTATCTCCGCAGTAGAAAAACTAATTGCAACATATTTTTTACCATGCTTTGAAATCCGTCGGAAGCGGTTTATACACTCTTGACTGTTTATATACGGAGCGGGCTCTAATGGGTTTTGTTTCCACCCACCTTCAGTTCCCAAATCAGTGCTATGAAAGAGTTTCGTTGTAATTGAAATTCCCAACAGTTTTGTATATGGTACACTTTTGTATTGCATTAATTAAATTTAAAATGACGTAGTGGCAAAACCCATGCAGGAATTAGAAATGTAATAGAGACAAACAGCTATACAGGGCGAACACTCTTAAACGTTAGATTAGTATGAAGTGGAAAGTACGGCATCCAATATTTGGCTGAAAAAGGATGTCCTGTTTCCAGAAAGGGAGGAATTCGTGATTGTAATTAAGGACAATGTTGTTAGCCCAAGAAACTA
Organism: Belonocnema kinseyi; assembly: GCF_010883055.1. Lineage (NCBI taxonomy): Eukaryota > Metazoa > Arthropoda > Insecta > Hymenoptera > Cynipidae > Belonocnema > Belonocnema kinseyi. Next base: position 131,303,717 of record NC_046663.1, read on the forward strand.
TCTGTTAAGTGTGTTGCATTAAGACGTGATTGAAAGATGCCGATTGTGTGGAACTAATAATGAAGCCTTCGACACATTATTGATTGTTGTCGCGTAGTATCTCAAAGAGAGCACACGCTAAGACATAATGACGTAGCGTGCATAATACATCAATTACTATTCAGACGGATCATTATATCCGAGCCAGAAATCGATCTTTAATCGTAAAACTTGGATTAAGGCTAAACGGTGAAGCTATTTTTTCTGATTCTTGTACAAAATGATCTAACCAGTATAAAGACTTGGCGTACAAGCCATTTTTTTCGACGAAAATTCTATTTTTTATGAAAAAATTAACAGAAATAAAATTTTCTCGATATACATCGTTATAGTAATGTGTTCTACTATTCAGCGAAGCAGCGAGCAGGTAGGGCAATTTTCGAGCTCGAATTTTTCTTTGGGCAACCTTAACGACCACTAAGACCGACGCTAATATAATTCTAATCAATGCAATATTCACGCCGAATCAGTGTAATGGTACAATTTTCGGCAAAGTTACTTCAAAAGTAGTACCTTGTACCATAAATGACAATATGCAAGCTTTCCGTATGAACGGACAGATTTTAAAAACATGAAAGATATCTATAATATGTGTCGCCAAATTTTCTCCTTAAAATACCAAATTTATTAACTGCGAATCTTTGTTTCCTTACGAAAAAGCTTGTAACACGAGTACTTGAAAGGGTTTTTAACAAGATTTCAAATATTTCACAAACTTTTGAAAACTTTCAAAGTATATCAAAGATTTAAAAGAGTAGAAAAGGCGTAAAATATACCAGACTTCAAAGACTTTTAAATAATTCGAAGATTTGAAACCATTTAGAAAGCTTTTAAAACATTTTAGAAAGTTTTAAAAGATTTTACTAATATCTCAAATTATTCAATGATTTCAAGGTATACAAAATATTTCACAAACAATAAAGGTTTTCAAACTTTTCAAAGATTTTCAAAATTTCAAAAGATTCTAAAAATTTCAAAAAGAGTATAGTTAGGGGAGCGGTGGGTAATGTAGCGCGCTCTTAGTGCTATTTCGGAAAGGGAGAATTAAAACTTGTGTACTGAGTTCAATGAAATGAATTTTGGGAAAATGATCGGTTTAAGTAATAACTTATAAATTGTGTGCAACTTGAACGGTATATATTATGTTTTTTTAATCCGGAAAAATCCAACGGTACTTTTTCACTACTTTTTGGTCACTTTAAAAATAGGCACATCACACCCAAAAATAACTTTTCATAATAACCCGTGCAGAAATTGTCAAATGTTTTCCTTATTTCCGATTTATGCCAGATTGGGCACATAATGTTGTGGTTGTTAAGTTTGGCCCCCTCTAGACCCCGGCTCAACAGACAAGCTTGACGGTATATGGTGCTCCATTAATTTCGGGGACTAAAGTGAGTTGACTCCAAATCGCCCAAGTTTCAATATAAAGTGCCAAGTGTCGAAAATATTTCAATTATTATTTGACAAAATAAGTAGGAAAAAATGCCAAAATTGAGCACAAGACGAGTGCGTAGGTATAGTATACTTCAAAATATTCCTGAATGACGTGATGAAGACTATAATAAGTAAATTTATTGAGAATGTTAAGATGAAACCTAACCTCGGAATGAGGTTATTTATTTTCAATAAAAGTAGCAGAAGTAATATTTCATGTGTTGAATGTGAAAACGAATTGGATCAACAATTACGTCATAAACACATTTATTTTCACGTATTTTTAGGTGATTAGTATAATCGGAATGTAAATACAACCTTCTTATTTATAGCCGCTTTTGTAGAATTAGCTCAAAGAGACAGTGCGATATTATAATCCACTTATTTCAAAATAACTTTCTACAATTAAGTTCAATATAGAAATTGAAAGCAGCTTTAATTTAGAAATTAAAACCAAAATAACCTGATGTTTATATTCTCAAGTTTCAGTTAAGGAGGTGATATATTCGATTTTAATATTATTTTATTTAAGAATCCCTTTTAATTAAGAATAAGAAAAATAAATTAATATGGGTCCGATCAAGGACAGGCCTGGTTATCTCTGGGCACAACAGTTGGGCCCTGATCGGGCATCGTGTTTCATTTCGAGTCTGGCCCCATCTAGATAGCCCGATTTGGGCCAAATTCTGCTCTATCTGGCCCCGTTCTGATCCATATTGGAATTTCTGCACGGTAAGAATTGAGTGATCAGCTTTATTAAGCAAATTTTTTCCCTATACAAAACAGTACACATAAAAAAATACGGTGAAGTAAATACCTTTCACTCTAAATCAATCAATTTCTGTAAATGAAGGTGCGCCACATTACCCGTCGCTCTTCTAACCATATTAGCAAGATTTTAAAAGATTTTACACCAATTAAAAATGTTTCAATCATTTCCAGTGAATACAATAGATTTCAACAAGATTCCAGAATTATTTCGAAAATTTTATAACGAATTTTAAATAATACAAAAATTCCAAGTACGCCAAACTTTCGTTTTCAGTCACCCTGTTCGAGAACTTCCTAGAACTGCTGGCTCCTGCAGTTTTTCAGGGGATCAGGACGAGAGCGGTTGCAACATTATATATATATATATATATATATTCCAATTGGAAATCAGTCAGGCGGCCCTCACTGTTTACGTTTCTATCGCCCTGAAATCAGTCCAAGGACATTTCAAGGCAGTTCCCGACATTAGACTGAAAGAGCGAGTTTGCTGTATGTCAAAAAGAGAAGAGTACACCATATAGTAGGAATTTCCGAGAAGGGATTCAAGGATTCTGGCGTGAAAAAATTGTTTTTACTTGTCTTAGCTCCATGTTCGCAAGAAAATCATGAAAATGTGTTGAAAATATGGTCTGCATGGAATATTGATGAATTCGAAGGAACCATTGCCACTGATTTGAACCTACTAGGCAGTCTGATAAGTACCTGAAAATTCTAAGAGATGGAATTAGTATTCACTAATGTGAATCATTTTCGTCCAGCTTGATCCTTCAAATGACGCCTGTCAAAACTTCAGCCATTTATGTTTGCGCATTTACAAGTTACAGCACTGAGAAGCGACTAACCTCCGAGTTTTTTTTTAATATGGAAAAATCTGAGTTTCGAGGTTTGATGAAACACTACTATCTTCGCAAGAAAACGATATCCGAGACCTAGGCCAAGCTGGATAAGTATTACCCGGACTCTGCACCGTCGATTGGAACGATTCATAAGTGGTTTACCGGGTTTCGTTGTGACCGTACGAGCACAGTTGATGCTGAACGATCTGGGCGCCCAAAATAGGTCACTACACCAGAAAATGTCGAAAAAATCCATGATTTGATGTTGAATGATCCCAAAGTGAAATTGAGAGAGGTAGGCTAATGCTGTAGGCATATCATTGGAACGTGTGGGCAATATCGTGCATTCGGTTTCGGGCATGAAGAAGCTCTGCGCGCGATGGGTGCCGCGTTTGCTCACAGTAGACCAAAAACGAATTCGTGTGACAACTTCCCAGCAGAATTTTGCATTATTTTCGCGTAAGCCGAGTTTTTGCGCCGATTCATAACCATGGATGAAACCTGGATCCACTACTACACTCCTGAGTCAATGCAACAGGCAAAACAGTAGGTACCACCGGGCCAAAGTGCTCCGAAGCGTCCAAAAACGCAACAATGGGTCGGAAAGGTTATGGCCTCCGTATTTTGGGATGCACATGGCATAATATTCGTAGACTACCTAGAAAAAGGTAAAACCATAACCGGAGCATACTATTCATCATTATTGGACCGATTGAAAATCGAAATCGCCGAAAAACGACCGCATTTGAAGAAGAAAAAACCGCTTTATCATCACGACAATGCGCCTGTTCATTCATGCTTAGTTGCACAAGCAAAATTGCATGAAATCGGCTTCGAATTGGTTCCTCAGCCACCGTATTCACCAGACCTGGCCCCCAGCGACTATTACTTGTTCCCTAACCTGAAGAAATGACTCACCGGTAAGCGTTTTTACTCAAATCAGGATCTCATAGCTGAAACTGAGGCGTATTTTGGAGATCTTCCGATCGAGTACTTTTCGGACGGTATCAAAAAGTTAGAAAATCGTTGGACTCGCTGTATCGACCTAAAAGGAGAGTATGTTGAAAAATAAAACCGACTTTGGCCAAAAAAACGTCTCCGTGTTTCATTTTTCAGGGACTGATAAGACTGTCTAGTAGCAAAAACCTTGGTGGGCATTATGCTTCAAAGCAGTCTTCATCCATGTACGTGGTGCTATGCGGAGGAACATCAACTTAAACAATGTGAGACTTACAGAACGATTGGCAACACATTGCACAACTACATAAACTGGCGTGAAGCAGGGGCTTCACAACCACTATTTACGATTAACAGCGAGAAAAAGTTCCTTGAGATTATTCCTTCACCAGAATGACACCTAATGATGGATGTTGTGAACACATTATTCACTCATATGTTCGATAAATTCAAAAAATAATCTTTGAAATAGGAAAAATTGTATCGTGTTGAACGCGAAATAATGCACTGTAGTCCAGCATTTAAGGGTAATTCCTGTTAAAATATTTTGAAAAAAGTGGACCTTCTGCGCCAATTACAACAGCGACGTAATTTTAAGTTACAAAATTATGTGCAAGTTATCGAAGACTTCAAGAAAGTTGTGGCAGCATGTTTTGGAAATAATCACGATCCAAACTTTAAAACTATTCATGCAGCTTTTAAAAAAGTTACATATTTTGAAAATCAGTATCACACCTGAAGTTCATGCAGTCTTTGTCCATGTTGATCATTTTTGTAAGAAGAAGGAGATAGGACTTGTACTCATCAGCGGTCAGTTAAGGGAATCCGTACATCACGATTCCAAAACTGTCAGGAAGAAACATAAAGTTTCCAAAATCCATCCAGAATATACAAAGAAACTTTTACGCGCAGCTTGTGATTACAACTGCCAGAAAATTTGAAAAAGCGTGGTGAATTTTACATATTTTTCAACATACTTTCTTCATTATCATAATTCAATAAAATTTTTATGATAAAAAATATCTTCAGAAAATTTGAATTCTAATATTTGTTTATCCTTAATTTTTGACTCATAATATAACCGAAATAAAATATTCTTTAAATTACAAATAGAGCTTATAAAATAAAAACGAAAAAATAAGCAACTGTCTGCAGAATTGGGCAATGATGATGGGTACAAGCAGTGGATTGGATGTAGGGATTTACGAATGCGATGATCATTCAGAAGGTCATCTTCAGCGAAGAGAGCGTTAAGGGCCTTTGCAACCGACTCCAGGATCGATGGAATCTCTTATTCGGCCTAATAGATAATCAGTGGATCTCAAGCGTAGTATAAGGCTTTTGGTAGTGGAGGAAAGTTTCAAGTGAAGCGACCTCCAATTTCAGCGAGCTTGCCTCCGTCGTTGACTAAGCGAGCTGATTCACATTACTAACAATATAACTTTAAGCAAATTTATTCTGCGAGAATTCTCTAAAAAGTATGTTCTGGATTCCTGAAACGTAGTGTTCATATTTTTAATCAACTCATGCTGCTTAATTTCGAATTTCTTAA
>NC_046663.1:131309408-131311089 GCF_010883055.1 Belonocnema kinseyi
ATTTATTCTGCGAGAATTCTCTAAAAAGTATGTTCTGGATTCCTGAAACGTAGTGTTCATATTTTTAATCAACTCATGCTGCTTAATTTCGAATTTCTTAAAAAGGTTTCTGATCTTTTTCTGCGCCTGCAAGGTCGCTTCCCTCTGAGCTTGTAAGACCGCACTGTGAATCGCCTCGGTGATTCCCGGCGCCAGGATTGCAGCAGTGCCAGAGGCAGGAGAAACTGTTGCGCGTGAAGGGATAGCTACCTGATCCTCACTGCCAGGGGCGATATCTGCACATAGTAAGAATCTTCGATCCAACCCTAAAGAAGTATACCTTGCATTTGGGGATTTGTAGTTCACTTAAACAAAATCGAATATTTCCTTTTCAGATCATCCAATAATTTTTTTGACAATCTGACATTGACGCAGGTGAAGTAGCTAAATACCTTACACTTAATTCAGGAAACAGCGCCCTGCAATCCTATCCACATTGACTTATTGCACTTGGAAAAAGCACCCTATATTTATACTTACTAATAACACGAGAGCTGTCTACCTCCGTAACTGGAAAACAGTATTTTATGCACGAAAGAGCTTCAAAATAATCAAATGCGACATATATACTGTACTGCGGAAGCAAATACAATCATTCTGATCCAACACAAAGTATAAAATTTCCTAATAAACAAAGTGTGCCAAGTATAGATCGAGACGAAACGGAACACACGTTGAAAACCGAACACGGCCGCGCCCGAAAGTTGCTACTGTACTCATCTGATAAGTAGGCCTATATTGGGCATCTACTCCAACGGTTTAGGAGGATCTTTCAGTAAGCCTGTATTATCAATCATAAAGATTAATTTTCTAAAAAAAAAACGCGAGTGTTCAAAGACATAAATGAATCTTTTGTAAAATAGTTAAATTATCAAATAAAAAGAATAAATTTTTCAACCGAACATAAAATAATTTAATTTTCAGTTTAAAAATTAATTTTCAACAAAAAAAAAGAATTTTTTACATAATACGTGAATTTTTATTCAATAATTACCTAGAAGAATGTGAAACTTGAAAGCATACATTTTCAACCAAAAATGGTATCGTTGAATTTTCAGTTTAAAGGTTTAATATTTAGGTTGCGTATACAAAGCCGCTACCTGTAAAAAATGTCATTACCGGCAAAAAAATATTACCGGTACCGCCAATTTTGTTTTTTACAGTTTTTTTTAAAATGGGTATTTTAAGGATAGAGCCTAGAGTGCGGGAAGAAGATATTAGAAAATTAATTTTTCACAAATGTGTTTACTGCTACTGTTCGATCCTCAATATCGGTCAGCCATCTTGTCACAGGGGTGCGTTTCCGCCCCACTTTGCGTTGGAAAAGAGGTAGGGGTGCGACCTAAAATTATTTCTTTAACCAGTCACTAGAGTGTTTGCCCGCCCCCACGTGGCGTTGAAAAAGGGTTAGGGGTGCGTCCTTAAATTATTTCTTTAACAAGTCACTAGTGTGCCTTTCCGCCGAACGTGGCGATGGACAAGGGGTAGGGGTACGGCCTTTCATTATTTCCAAGACCAGGCAGAGGGGTGCCTACCAGGCCCCACATGGCATTGGAAAAGGGGTAGGGAGCGACCTGAAATTATTTCTTTGATTAGTCACAGCGGAGCTTACCTGCCCCCGCGAGGCGTTGGAAATGGGGTA
>NC_046663.1:131311189-131313964 GCF_010883055.1 Belonocnema kinseyi
CCCTTGTTCAGAAAGATTTAACACAGCTTCCCGAATCTCATGGGTCGTATGTCTCGGCATTTTGACTTCAGAATGACTTGATCTGATAGGTTAAACAATTGAAAAACGCGAGGAATCGAAGTTGTTACCATAGCACCGCTTCTAGAGATATCTAAACATAGTGACTCAATACTTTTGCACACGTCAATATGGAATATAATCGAAAAAAAAAAACAATGGAATTTTTTTTCAAAACTTTTTACCTATCTTAATGTTTGGTATAAATAGTATACATAAATCCCGCATCAATGGATTTTTACTCGAGTTCGCCTTTAAAAGGAATAGATCAGAAAAACAATGTGGCCCAAAACTTTTGCGCACCACTATATAAGTTTTGCTGACTACATGCACACATCTATCATTAAAAGACTCACGTCCGCACACTCGCAGGCGTGAGGTCACATGCCATATATGGCCGCTCCATGTGTGAAATAGAATCTCTGCCACGCACGGTGCAGACACGAGTGAGAATAAACCGTCACGCGTGTCATGCAGGTCTCCAAACAGGTGTGTCCGCATATGCATGACATATGTGTCGCACCATGTATAAGTAGCAGGCGTGTCGATGAAGTGCAAAGCGCACACTATCCGATGAAGTGTGAGGCACGCGCGTGTCGATTAATACAGCCCTTCAAATTTTTTTCTGTTTTGAGGAGTTCAAATTTGAATTTTAGACTTTTCAAGAAAATTCCAAAAGTTGTTACATCAATCTTGTACGGTTTTCAAAAATTAACGTTGTTCTTCCCTTCACTTTTCTCATGACGGGCGTTTTTCAGCTTGACATTTTAAGTTTCGTTTGCTTTCTTCATTCCTAGGACATCGCTTTCTAAGAATCTTTAATATTCAATATCTTTTAAATTGATTTTGGATTCTCGAACCTCAAAAATCAATTACCGACACCCCAGAATAAATTTGGCACATTCATGAACTGATGAAATGAACATAACCCTACAATATCGAAGATATTTCTTTTCTCCAAAAATTTCGTCTTTTCTTTTTAAAACACTCACAATTGTACAAAATGATATTTATTATTGCCTAAATCAAGTAAATTGCATAACATTTTCACAAATAAACTATGCAAATAATTTTAAAAGACTTTAACACACAAATATCTTTAAGAGATATTATAGAGTTCGATGCAATTTTCTACTGCAAAAGCATGACTCGTACAGCACAGATTTACGCTCACATAACCTGTCTCTGACTGACGGCAATGTCGGCAACGTTGTCTGGTGAACAGTGAAGTTTGAAATGTGCGTATTTACAATGTACAAGCACCAATATTATTTAAAATAAGATAAACATATAATTTATTTGAATTAAAATATTAATTTGATTCAACTGAATCGAATTTGCTCAATACAAAATACTATTGACATATCTTTTATATGTATTCAGCAAGGACTACGACGAAATAACATAAGTGATGGCTGAATGAGCTTCATTCTGCACGCAGGCACTTACTCATCACCTAATTGCGGAATGTGCTTGCCATTTGCGTGTGATATGGGTCGCATCGTGCGAGTCACGCTGATAGGATGCTGCATCTTTGCGGACACATCTATCGATGAGTAGGTTCTCCCGACATCCTGTTACGCCTTTCTTTGAGCTGCGTTGTTCATAAATTTCTTGCAAGACAGGTTCGATTGCCCGAACAATCCTATCACTTAGCATAGCTGTGAATATCTTATACAGTGTGTTCAGACAAGTGATTCGTCTGTAATTCTTCGGGTCAGCTCAATTACCTTTCTCCGGCATGATTATTGAGCGCCCTTCCACTAACTACTCTGGAATTGGCTGTTCCGACTTTAAATATGATGTAAAAATACAGGCCAAATGCTGATGGGATGAAGGAAACCTCTACCACCAGAAGGTCTTGATACCATCTGGTCCCGGAGCAGATTAGTTCTTCATCCCTCTTCATACTTTTTTCACGTCCTCGGTAGTGATGGGTGGGCATGCTTCATCAGTTCTTATATGGGCGTCACACAGCTCTCTCTCTCTCTCTCTCTAAATATATATATATTAATAATTTCAAAATGTAATTTTCCGTTAGCTACATCAAAAGGAGTAGAATTTATTTCTTTAACGATTCTTATTAAAAATATTATATATATATACAGGGTGGACATACTGGGGCTTACCAAAAAGTATGCACCCCGTCTTACACGATAATCCTATTCTTATGGGAGTGTATGCGGGGTTGCAGGTGGCTCGGGTTCGATTCCCGGTACAGGAACCATTCGGTTCGGTTTTGATTCCTCTGGAATCGGAAGAGCCGATTCCAGAGTGGTTGGTGGAGGGGGCACAATACTCCTGTCGAAAATAGGCAACTTAGCTGACCCGAAGAATTACAGGCCAATAACTTGTCTGAACACACTTTATAAGATATTCACAGCTATTCTAAATGATAGGATTGTTCAGGCAATTGAACCTGTGTGGCAAGAAATGTATGAACAACCAGGCTCAAAGAAAGGCGTAGCCGGATTTCGGGAGAATCTGCTCATCGATAGATGTGTCTGCAGAGATGCAGCATTCTACCAGCGTGACCTGTCGATGGCCTGGATTGATCATCGGAAAGCTTTCGATTCGACCTCCCATAGACTTATCATCTGTCTGTTGGAAATCTTGAAGGTTCATCCGCAAAAAGTTGGGTGCATAGAGAGATTGATGCCGCTTTGGAAAACCAGATTTACTATCTCATCTGGCAAAAATCGTGTGACAACTAACAAG
>NC_046663.1:131314064-131315483 GCF_010883055.1 Belonocnema kinseyi
AGACGTGGTTATGGCTGAAATTTTACCGCGATTTCGCTGGAAGCGGGTGCAATTTTTCAGATTAGCACCCGCTCTCGGCGAAATCCTGCGGTTGTCCTTATGTAATTTATGTAATATTGATATTATTGATATTGAATGGGTCCTAATATAGAATAGATTGAATTTGAAGATCATCCTCTAATTATCATTGTATAAGCTTCTAACATTCTAAAACATAATGATAATAAATCTAAATTTAAATAATGTAGATTAAAATAATTAGGGATAATTCTTCATATTATTAATATTGATATTATTCGAAAAGGTGGAGATAATGGATAGAAAAGTATTTATTATAATTAAATTTTATAATTGAAAAAGTTATTAAAATCAATGCCTACCTAAATGATTAATATTAAAATGTAATGTGAAATTAAACAATTTTAAATAAATACTTAGAACTGTATACTTTTAAAGAATTGGCAAACAAAATTAACTAATTTTACAACTTAATACTTGAATTACCTTGTTAAAAATTTATTTCTTTTGTTGACGATTTATCACTTTTATTTGAAATGAACCTCTTTAGTTGATATCTACTTAGTTATATATACGACCGGTAGAAAAATGGTCGGTACCAGTACAAAAAATTACCGTTACCGACAATTTTTTTACCGGTTTTTTTAGAAAGGATATTTCTAGCAATGTAGCGGCAGAGCGCAGATGTTCATGGAATTTGTGGACTTCATGAAATTCACAGAATTCATGAAGTTCAAGAAATTCCTGCAATTCAATGAATTCAAGGAATGCATGCAATTCAAGGAATTCATTCAATTCAATGAATTCATGGCATTCAAGGAATTCATGCAATTTGAGGAACATAGTGGCCAGCCTGCCGGCGCCGGCTACATTTTTCGTTGTCGGCTTTTTTCTTTTTTTTTTACATTTTTTTTTTAAATCGTATACTGATGTATGTTGATGCGCTAATTACAAACCTGGACATGAAAACACCTGCAAATATAAATTTCAGTGTTAAAACTTTAAAAAATTACGTTATTTTACGAAGTTTATATACACTATCTCTACCCGCAAAAAGCATATTTCATGCATACGAAAGGGACTTTTACGCATTATAGAGTGATGTCGATTTTCGATTCAAGAATTACTATTGACGTCTCATAGGGGCAGAAATGCACCCCTGTGCCTAGTGGAAAAAAATGTAAGGTCGCAACCCTACTCCTTTTCCAACGCCTCGTGAAGGCGGGTAGGCACCCTAGTGACTAGTTAAAGAAATAATTCAAGGTGGCACGCCTACCCCTTATCCAACGCCACGTGGGGGCCGGCAGGCACCCCTGTAACTGGTCACAGAAATAATGTAAGCTAGCTCCCCTACCCCATTTCCAACGCCTCGCGGGGGCAGGTAAGCTCCGCTGTGACTAA
>NC_046663.1:131315583-131317171 GCF_010883055.1 Belonocnema kinseyi
GCCTTGGAGGAGATTATGTTGAGAAATAAAAAAAAAAAATTCTTAAAAACGTTGTTTTTCTTGGTCAGGCCGGAAACTTATCAATCCACCCTCGTATTATCACGATTAAAAGGTGAGGAAAGAGACTCCATCAATGGAAAAAAATTTACAATCATAAATGATTTAATAAAGCACTTAAAACAGCGTTTTGCTCCTCGTAAAACTTATGTGTGGTATCTGCACGAAATTTCAACCATCAGGATGAATCGCGAAGAAAATGTGAATGAATTTTTTGATCGCATAACCCTTCTAAAATCAGGAGCCCAAGCGGCCCTCGAAGACAAATATCCAAATATCGAACAACTACTACCCTCACTAAATGACTGTGCCCCCGAAGCTTTTAAACGAGGCCTACCTGATAGCATTTCGGGGTTGGTAGAGGCATATTATTCCGTGAGTTTAGACGCAGTATTAAAAATCGTGCTTGAGTATGAGGCGAGACAACAATTAAGCCCTCAATACCCAACAAATTATTATCATAGTTCAAGCCATTATCAGCCTAATTATTCAGGGTCACTGGATTGCAGTTCTAGCCCTGATGCTCGTATTGCGACAACTCGTGACTCACGTAAATATTGGGATAAAAACCGTACCCCTCAGGGAAAAGAAAACACCCTTTCTCAACTGGAGGTTTGAATTATCCTATTTTCTTAAGTAATTAATTTTCGCCTTATCAATGTCCGTACATGCCGTACAATCCCTATCCATATTTCCCAACTACTTCGTTGCAAAGTACAGGATATCTAAATCCGTCTTATCACCATGATGAGATCAACCCTCAGTATCTTTCAAACGACGATACTTTAAACTACAATTCCGCTCGCCGTATGGACACAGCGACGGGCGAGACGGAAGAAGAGCGTCAAACGAGTGCACAAATCTTAATGAAACGTGCACAATCACCCATGCAAAATCCAATCTACGATTTCCAGCCCATAGAAAAATCCATGTTAGATTTTTACGTTGTGTCTCCAGATTTTCCTCTGACTACAGATGGAATTCTAGGAAGAGAATACCTCCGACAAGAAAAGGTTAAAATTTCATTGTAGCAAAATTGTATAGTTGCCCCTCTGAACCCGTGAAAGCAGATTCCTTTCATCGATAATGAGTCAAAAGTCGCGCAGGGTCAGATGACTGATCATAAAGGAGCAGACTTAAAACAAAAACTCAATATAAAAGCCACCGAGAAATTTGAACCAGACAGTGAAGCGGAATTCGATCAAAAATTAAATTCAATCATAAACTAGAATGAAAATGAACCAAATGAACCTAAAATTCCAGAACTATTATAAGAAAGAAATAGCAAAGAAAATAAAACTGCAAGTATTACAGAACAAATAGAATTTGTTTCAAACGTAAAATTTTCAATAAAACAAAAGGATGAGGAATTACCTAAGCAAAAGCGTCCATCAGTGATGTAGATTGTAAGCTTTGGTCGTAGTTTAAACACCATGAAAATTATTCAAAATTTTAAAAGCAAACATAACATAAAGATAACTCTATTACCGAAAAGGTGCCTCCGCGCACAGTGAAATGTACCAACTGTCTA
>NC_046663.1:131317271-131320901 GCF_010883055.1 Belonocnema kinseyi
TAAAGATATTTTTGGACTAGACAATTGTTTCTTTAATCTAAAAATAATAAAAAATCGAGTGGGTACTTTTGAACCAGTCTATTTAGATTATTACACTGTTCAATTATAAGCAAAGAAACAATACAAAATTTTATTCATTTTATACTGTTAATATTGAAAACGTTCGTTTCAATAAAAACTCAAACTTAAAGGATGTCTTTCAAACAATGGACTGCTTCAAAGACGCAATCAATAATGGAAGTGAATTAAGCTCATTAAATAAAAAAATGAATTAACCTTAACCTTTTGAGTCGAGAAAATCAATTTCTTGAATGCTAATACAATTTTTTGAGTGATGCATTTAAGGAGTTTGATTCTTTGAATTAGTAAAAGATATGTTTCTGGATTAAATACGAGCACTATTTTGCAGAAATAGTTTCCTGATACTCAACAATGGGACTCAAGCGAAAACTGTTGAAAAAGTAATTAAGTTAAAAAACATCAAATTCAATAAGATTTAATGTCTCAAGAATAGGACTTCGCTAGTAGGAATTTGTCGAATAAATTTTATATTTCGAATGAATTCATATAAACTTGTGTTAAATGGAATACAGATTTTCTAACAGTAAACGAATTGAATTGGTCCATATTGTTTAGTACGTGGAATAATAATTAATTATAGGAATTTTGATGCTTAGCACAAAACCATGCATTAAAGAACTCAACCTAAATGGGCACTGGCAAATACACTAGCTCAACCTTTTGAATTTTCTCAAAGAAAACCATAATTTTAATTAAAGAAAAGAGATTATAGACACAGAAATCGAAATAATCACTTTAGCCTTTATTTTATCATTCCAACAACTTTTAATACACAAGAGAAAATGTGTATGGAAGTGCGAGTAATCATTGAAAGTAAAAACCCTCATACTAAATTAAATGAAACAACAAAATTATTCAGCAATAATACATGATTTATTTAGACTTTGGGATGTGCCAGAAGATATATGTGATCGAGCAAGATTGATGAACTTTCCCTATTCTCTTAATCCCTATATTTAATCAGTTGCAAATTTCTCAAGAAAATCAGGAAATATAATCCCTCGGTCAGCTGTCTACACTATCAACTTTGCACTTGTGTTTTGATCTCTAAAATTTTTCCAGTCGCAATGCTTCACTAGACGTACAGAGACAAACATTTATCAACATGGTAGCGTGCTGGGTCATCCTAGTAATTGGACTCCTCAAGGCTGTTTCCATCAGAAGAAAAAGAATCTCCAATTCCATGCCAAGGAAAGCTGTACATTAATCTTCATATTATAAATGCATCATTTTATCATGGCCGCCTCTTACATGAAAATGTATCTTCTCGCAATCAGGTTCCACCTAGATAACAGAAGAAACGCCTATAAGGAGAATAAAATGGCAACTACTTCATCGTACATTATGGCTGTAATTTAATCCTATTCTGATAAGACTTCACCGTAGGAGGAACGCCTTAAATACAAAACCAGTCTAAGCTAGATTTGTATTGCAATCGAAGAAGACCTGCAAACTCTAAATTTCTACGAACAACTGACTCCTCTCCCCATAAATATTACTATTTTCAAATTTTACCCTTACAAATTATCATCAGTGACAAATTTCATGATATGGATAAAGATTACATCGAGGTTTTAGAATACTTAAAAGCAAATTATCGTTGTTAAACAACCACGTAACAAGTATAAAATTGCTTTCAGATACTCAATATAATGAATTCGCGAACACGAACAAAAAGTTCAACTACCATATATCGGTAAAGCATAAGGAAATAAACATTCTAACTCATGTGTTTTGACAAAAAATAGGCGTAAGTGAGGAATTTAACCTAAGAAGTTTTATGTGCTGAAAAGAGAGAGTTTATTAGATAGGCTAAGAGAAGAAATAAATGACATCAGAATTACTACAATTAATACCAATTACTAATAAGCTACTAAAAATTGATATAATTTTCTATTTGTGTTAGATATAAACGCCTACAGTGAGTAGAGAATACCAGCAGCAAGATAGCCGTCTCCTGAGAAAATTATGAGAAGAGGAGGAAGAGAAGAACAAAGCCATAAGTTTCTATTAGGAACTGCATAGAAATTTCAAAATGGATAGCCATTGGAAGAAATCGAAAGGCAACTACTAAGTCTGCAAGAAAACCAACAATACCACAAAACAAAAAATGATACTATATTTTGGACATTATTGACCTTCACAATAATAATAATAATAACATTGAAAGTATATAGTGGAAGAAGAAAATGTTGAAAAGTTAAAAATACTTCAAACAACGATAACATAAAATCGAAATGCATGTTTTGCGCTAATCATCAATGCAACATTTAGCAGCATGAAAACTAAAAACCAACCATTTCAATTTTTCATGGAGGACAATATAAAAATTTTAAGGAGGGAGGATAGGAAAAGCCGTTTCATTCTTTCCACATCTTCAAATTTTCACTTCAAGAATTCTTCTGCTTTAGTATGTCTCATTCTGTTTAATGCGCACTTATAAAATAAGAAACTACAGTTTTGCGCAAAAGTTTTGGGCCAAACACATTTTTGGCTATATCTGGTGAATAAAAGCAGTGGAGAAAAATTGAATATATAAAAAATTTTAGTATCTTATTGAACTACAAAACTACAACATTTACATATTTTAATTGAAGTTTGTTGACAATTTCATTCACATTGTTTCTAACGACAGTATTCAAAAATAATAGGCCACACTTATCCCATAAGTTCATGAAATAGTTAATGTTCATAAAATCAACAAGAAAGTTATTATTCCGTTGCTTATTGATTAATGCTTTGTAGCCATACCCTTAGCAGCAACTACAGCAGCACATCGTCGAGGCATTGAATCAACTTAGCGTTTAACGTAGTCTTTCGGTATTTTTTCCATTGTTCCTGAAGAGTTCGCCATAAGTCATCCTTGTTCGAGTGTTTCTTCGTTCCAACATGTCTTCCGAGTGTCCTACAAATTTTTAATCGGATTTAGGTCTGGAGATTGAGCTGAATGATCCAGAAGCTTCACTTTTGGCCCTTTCAAAAATTCTTGAACCAGCTTCGACTTATGTTTCAGATCGTTATCTCTTGCTGGAAAATCCAATTTTTTGGCATTTTTCTTCTAGAATATGGTAACATTTTTTCTGCCATAATATCTCGATACATAACTTTGTCCATGATGCCTTCAATCTTGTGTAGTGTACCTACTCCTTGCGAAGACATAGCGCCCCAAACCATGACTGATTCACCTCCGTGTTTGACTTTTGGAATTTGATACTGAGAATCGTATCTGGTATTTTTCGGACGTCGAACATACTTCTTACTATCACTTCCGAATAGATTGAACTTCGATTTGTCAGAAAAAGTACTTTAGCCCACTGCTCCGGAGTCCAGTGTTGGTATTTCTTCGCAAAATCCAATGGGGCCCTCTGATTCTTCTTGCTGATCAAGGGTTTCTTAACAGCAACGCGTTCGAACAGTCTCATATCGTTCAAACGACGAGCTACAGTACTCCTACTCACGTTGGCAAGGTTTTCATCGCGGAGTTCATTGGCAATTTCAGATGCTGTCTTCTTGACATCAATTGTTGATTTGCGTTTGATGATCTTGTCA